>NC_133617.1:594413868-594508868 GCF_048593235.1 Sminthopsis crassicaudata
TCTTTGGTACCTTTTCTAGTTGCCATTCCCCCAACTTTTCCAGATTTCTTTTGTTTATTGCCTTCCCCTATCAGACTGTAAATTTTTTATAATAGTTTTTTAATTTTACCAAATACATACAAAGATAGTTTTCAACATTCACCTTTGCAAAACCTTGTTCCAAATTTTTCTCCCCCTTCTCCCCTAGACAACAAGCAATCTACTATAGGTTAAACATATGCAATTCTTCTAAACACATTTCCATATTCATCATACTGCACAAGAAAAACCAAAACAAAAGGGGAAAAAACATGGGAAAGAAAAAACAAGCAAAGAAAACACCACCACCAAAAGAGAAAAAAAATGAAAATATGATGCTTTGATCTACATTTAGACTGCAAATTTTTTAAATGAAGGAACTGAAGGTGCTGGGTTTTTTTTTTGTTTTGTTTTGTTTTGTTTTTTTTAAGGATTTGTGTTCTTATACACTGGCATATAGTAGACATTTATTAACTCTTTATTGACCAACTGACTGCTATGTATAAACTGATCAGAGAGATTATATTGACTCATAGTCTAAGGATTGGGCCCTCATTGGCCAGATTCCTTTGTGTATGTATCTAAGTATCAATGTATGCATATATGAATAAGCACACACACACATACATATGCACACCCCACACACATATATATACAAATGCACATATAGTGTATATATAAATATAGATATGTAAAGGTATATATACATATTCTCACCTAAAGGTAGCAATGGGAGGACTTCAAAAGTCTTCTGGTCTAAGACCTTCATACTAGGATCTAAGTGACTTGCCAAGTTCACAGATAGACAGTAATATAGTCATGATTAAAAATTCAAGTCCCCAGTTTCCAAATCCATTCCTATTTCTACTGAGCTATCCTTCACCTCTGAATTGAGAGGAAGGAAAAGAAAATATCTTCAAACATAATTTGAGTAAAGTAGAAAGGGAACTTGGAACATGAAGCCTTGTAATCTTTCCAGTTAAACAACCATTTTTGAATGTTTTAGGTCACATATTACAGGAAAGTAAACTCTGGGAAACAGAATCAGAGGGACTCAGGTACAATATTCTAAGAGATGCAATGTGCTCTATGAACCAAACATCTACATAAAAACAAGGGTTGCATTGAATCTCCATCCTGGGTATATCTTAAACAGAAATATTGAATGATGCAAAATTGGCTGCAGGTTTTATGTGCCCAGAAAAGAACTAGCTAGAATAGAATAGTCATCAACAGAAACTCTCTTCCAGAATTCACAAAGCCTGAGCCCCAGGAAAGTAATCAGTGGAATGATGGTTCACTGAATTCTCAAAGTCAACATACATTTAGATTCCTGTTGACATCAGCTCAGACCAGTGTTAGTCCAGGCAAAACTCTCTTTGTTGGCAATAAATAGTAGCAAGAGAAGAGGGAGATTGGTTCTGCTTTGGTTTAGTACAATTCCTCAATGTATGAGGAAATTAAATCCATTTAAGACCACCCTGGGTCTTCAAAAGATCTATAGTCTTCAGGCCCAGAACTTTCTGGTTTTTGCTGAGAGGAATAATCCTATATTAGATTAGGCTTCAGAGGAAAATGAGCAAAATCAGCCTGGCCTAAAGAAAATAGTAAACTGAACTTTTTATTTGTCTTGCTAGATTCTGTTCCTTATCTCTTTAAGGGATGTCTGCTTCATTAAGAGACTAATGTGTCTAGTCATCCTATACTGTCATTGTTTCACAGCAATTTCAATTATAGCAAGACACTGAAATTAAACATACATTTAATAACATCTACTAACCCAGATCTGTACTTGCCTTTTCTTACTTCCCCATCCACCCAATCTAATGCAATCTAAGGATATTTAGTGAGGATTTAATAATTTGATAAAGGTTTCAAATTTGCTAGATATTTTATTTATTAGGCATTGCTTTTTCTATGTTATGTTTCTCGGTCATTTGAGGACACAATCCCTTGGTTTGGAAACCAAATTATTGTTTTCAGCTTTCAAAGAAGAAAAGAAAAGAATGGGCACCATATGTATGACACTGGGTTCTAGCTTCAGCTCAAGACCAAAACTAGAATTACTGGATCCATAAAGGTTCTAAAGGATTCACTGGAAAGACTCAAGGAAGACCTGAGAACAGTATTCTATGGTACCTACTAGGACATACATGGAATGGACCCACCTCTAGCCTATAGTATGCAACTTGAACAATTCACTTAGAGAGTCCTCTAAGACTATAAGTTACAGAGTAGTTTCTGGTCTGCACTGGAAAAGAAATTTGGAGATGGCTTTTCCAGTGAAATCAAAGTCTGGAATTAAAATAAATAAACAAAATTTACTCTAATTTCCCCTTATTTAACAAAGATCTAGTTACCCTGTAGTTTCTCACAAATCTTTATTTTTGGCATTTGGGAACATGCAAAAAGCCTATTCAGCAACATCATTCAGTCTCCCAGGATAGCATGAACAGATTTCTTTCCTGCTGGCATCCAAGCAAGTTATAATCACTTAATTTTCTATGGCACTCAAGGAAAAGTAACATATTCTTCTGTTAAAGAATTCATTGATATAGAAGTTAAGGTATACGCCCAATATCAGAGTGAGTAATAGTTCACACAGTTCTTTAAGGTCCTTGATAAACTTCTCATGGAAGCTGAAGCCCAAGGAAGTTACAATAGAGAAAGAGATAGAATGGGTTTTCTCACCAATTTTTTGCATATTTCCAAGGGAGCACCAAAAAACAAGAGCACGGAACAGACATGCATAATTGTTTCTTGGCTACAGAATCCACTAGGAAATCTGAGCTCCTAATAAACCATACTATATCCTTCAAACACAAAGAGTGATTATAAGTGGTCCTAAATACAAAGCATAAAACATTTACAATTATCTATCAGCAGCACTCTTATTAGTTATGCCCATATTCAGAATATTGTTTTAGGTCATTATTCATTCAAAAGCCATAGTTTGAACCCCCATCAATACATGTCTATGTGAGATCATACTAAATAGTATATGAATTAAAACACAAAACGCATTTAACTAAACCAGAATTTGAGTTCAAAGGGAGCTTAGACACCATCTAATCCAACCCTCTCATTTTATAAATGAGGAATGGGGTCTACAGAAATTATGTAGCGAGCCCAGAGTCACACAAGTAAAGTAGCAAGGATGGGAAAGGAAAATTAATTACATTGAATTAAGTACTAAATATTCCCTGTATCTACATCTAAATAGCCACCACCTTCTATGCCTCCAGGAAAGCATTAATCATCTCACCACCAGTCTCCCTATGTCTTCTTTAAAAAATGAAGTCCTGGTCCTTACTCTTCTCACAAATGTTTTCTGTCAGCTTTTCTCTTCCCTAGGCAGGATGCCCAGAGATACCAATTTGTTAAATATCAAATCAGCAAACATCTGTTGACAACCTGCTGTGTTTAAGGCATAGTATAAAATGAAGACTGTGGTTCAGGTTGGTTCTGCTAACTAGCATGCGAAAGGAAAAGGGACAAATAAGCAGACTGATTTCAAATAATAATCACATGTAGTCCAAAAGATCCTCTTTGAATACAACAGAAAAATTCTATTCAATTTCATTCAACATTTATTAGACATTGTGCAAAACAAAGTTGAGTTAAAACATCATCCCTAATACTTAAGTAACTCTTTCTCCACAAGTGTCACGTACATAATAGATAATCAATAAATATTTTCAGATTAACTAATTGATGATGATACAGAACCAGAAAAAAAATAGACATGATATAAACCAAGAAGTGTGCAGTGAAGAAACTGGTAGCCTTACAAAATTTTCTAAGCCTTCTCCAAACTTTTTAAAGATCTTCTTGTGAGGATATGTGATTTCTATTTAGCTCTGGTTATCACAGTTAAAATTCTCATCTGTATGGGCAGCTAGATGGCATAGTGGAAAGAGCAATGGTCCTGGACTTCAAATTTGTGTGACCCTGAACAAGTTATTTAACTGCAATTACCTCCTTTCCCCTTCCTCCATCAAAAAAAAAAATTCTCCTCTGTAAAGCTATGATACAAAAATAATTACAGGCAGGATGGAAGACATAGATAATAGAGTCCACATAGGCAGAAGCACTTTATGGAAGCAACAATTCCCACAACCTGGAATCTCAGAATTTTTGTTTTTATTTTAATTTAACTCTGGGAAAAATAACAATTCTATCTATCCCTTGATGGTTTCCTAAAATCTATATTCATTTATGAGACCATCATGTTTAGAGTTTGAATAAATGAGAGAGATCCTCTTGTCCAAATTTTTTATTTTTAGTAAGGCTAAAAGGACTTGAGTCCAGACAAGTAAGAACAGATGTGAAAATCTAACTCAGGTTTGTTTTTTTGGTTTTTTGTTTGTTTGTTTGTTTGTTGTTGTTGTTGTTGTTGTTGTTGTTGTTTTACTACAAATTTAGTACAGTTTTCATTACACTTATGATCTTGACTAAGGTTTAAACCTAGTCTGGAACAAATATTTAAATAATAGTTTGAGAGAAAATTAACATTAGAACAGGAAAGCATTGCCTGGAAAAATAAAAATAAAAATCCAAGATCCAGGGCTAAAAGGAGAATGGCCTAATTCCTCCAAGGATTATAGCCAAGCAAGTACTTATTGATGACTGAGATACATAATATGCAAGTGAGCACAGGGGAAAGGTCTATAATAAAATGTGATTGCATAATTGTTTCTGAAATGCACTTGCTTGACTGAATCTAGATGTTCCTAAAATCCAAATGTCACTTAGGAATTTTGGTGATGAAAACAGGAGAGGTAAATCTCCCAATTACTCCCTAAATAAATTTCCAACAATCCCATTTGAACCCAGGTGACTTTTATTTTCCTTCTTCTTGCTTAGATAGTAACTGAGAACCTTGCATTCTCCTTATAAAAATATGGAATTGTTGCTCCAGGTTTATAAATGTCTCAAGTGTGACAAGACACCTGGGGCAAAGAATAGGTAATTGTTAGCCCTATTCCCTTTTGTGCCAATTTTTTTCCTTCTGAACTCAAAATTGAGTCTTTCTATGTAAAAGATTGACTTGGGAAGTTCCTTGATCCATTTCATGAGTTTACATGAAGGTGAGTCTTTTGGGGAGATTTTATATAAATGGAAATGCTTAATGACAATGATTGGGGTATATCTATTGATATATATTCAGTGACACCTTGACTTGTTTTCTAATACTAAAGATCGTTGCTAATTCCTCTCTGTTGATCCCCCATAAAAGGGAAATCTAGTTTGCAGAGGCAGTTCCCTATCTGGAATACCAGATAGAATAGAATGCTGAACCTGGAGTCAGGAAGACTAGTTCAAAATCAAATCATTTAACCTCTTTCTGCCTCAGTTTCCTTAATTGTTAAATGAAGGTAATAACACTTTGGGGTTGTTTGAGAATCAAATGAGATATTTGTAAAGTGCTTGGCATAGAATCTAGCACAGAATAAAACTTATATAAATATTCCCTTCCCTTCCTTTTTCCCTAGAGAACAATGGATCCTTTCACCCCAGGGGCCATTAATGGTTGTCTTGGCATGAATGCGTGGAAATTTCATATGTTCATACCCTCATGATCTGAGAGAAGAGTTCCTACACCCCAAAGTCAAGGATTCCAGGACCCAGACTTCCAGAGAATGGAAGGAAATTCTTCTTAGTACCAATTCTTTTGACAAAAAATTCCCCAAATCCAGTTTTTGAGAGAGATAAAGAAGTGAACAGCATCAACATTTTGGGGAGAAGAGGATTACACATTTAGTTCCCAAAGTGGAAGATGCAGCAAGGAATGAAGGCCATTATATGGGAGAGCAAAAGTATTAATCTTTCCCCTCCATTATTATCAAAGTTTTGGAGATAGTATAGGTCTGGTGGGAAAGAAATAGCCTCTTTAGCAACTTTTGCTTTCAAAGAGAATCTTAAGTTCTTAGGGTATTATTGGCTGACTGCCTATATGGATCTATAGACTAAAAATGGAACTCCTCAAAATGATGAGGAATTGCCTTGCTAGCAGCCTTAAGCTCATTTCTTTGCTTAGGGGAGTCTAATCCATACATGGTACTCTTGAGTTTTGAAAACTATATAAAATTCCAGAAAAAGATAGAATTTGCTGAAGAGGAAGAAGTAAACTGACTGTTTAGGTGCTACTGTGAGTGCTTTTTTTTTTTTTTTTGTACTCTTCATGGAATGGCATGAATTATGTCTTCTACCTAAAATGCATTATCATATTGAGGACTTTTATAAGAGTGGGAGATCCTTTCACCCACATATACAAAGACCTAGATGTCAGCTAATTTGCCAGGAAATTAAGCACAGAGAGAAAATGAGCTGTGAAATCATAAATTTTTGCATGACACCCCCAAGACTGAATATCTGATCAGTATAAGCCCAGACCCAGGATTCTGGGCATAGGATTATTGTTTCTACTGCTAAGGGACCTTTTAAAATCACAAAATCAAATAAACAAAATAACAGAGGAAGATGAAACTATTTCAAAACATAATCCAGTTACAGAGCCTATTATCTTCATTTGGAATGAAAGTTGGCCAAGGGTAGATAAATAGAGATGTTATGTAACAGTGGAAATGAAATGCTGTAGGTAGGAAATTGGATAAACCAAAAAAGATAGAATAAGGGTTGAAAAAAATCAGGGTTAAAGTCAAACAAAAGCTACTGATGCAAGCCATTAAAAAAAAAACAAACAGTGGATCACATAAGAAAGACAATGGGAGTGATGGAGGGAATCCAAGTTACATTCAAGATCTAAATCCTTAAGGGGAAAAAGGCCAACAGGGGGAAGGGACTAAGTAACACATGATAGGCAGACAAAGAAGAATGGGGATGAAGTCAAGGAAGAATGAATAGCAAAGATGTGTAAATGTCAAGACATCAAAAGGAATGGAAACATTGAACTGAAAAAACTTCTACTCTGGAAAGACAAAGAGAGAACTATATCAATTCTTCATGAGATCCATTGCTTCCTTTGTATAAGCATTCTCTGAACTGATGCAACTTACAACTCTTATATCTATATTTTAAAAGCTTAGATTCATCTTTACCTTATGATAAGAATTATTTATACTATTACCAGATTACAGATCTAGAAATGGAAGCAGGAACTAGTCCAACCTCCTCATTTTACATATAAGGAAACTGAGGCCTGAGAAGGTTAAGTGATAGGGAGTAAGCATCTAAGACAGGATTTAAAATCAATAAGATTTTAATGGAGGAAAGGAATAGATAAGAAAGAAAAAGGTGTGCTTGGTAGAATTATGTCATTCCTTAAATTTCTCCCCATTCCAGATCATTCTCCACTCTGTTGACAAAGCAATCTTCCTACACCTCAAGTCTAACCATTTCTTCCCCCTACTCAATAAACTCAACTAGCTCTCTATCCCTTCCTGGATTAAATATAAAATCTTCTGTTAGGCATTTAAAGTTCTTTATAACCTGAAATCTTCTAATTTTTCTAGTTTTCTATGTCCAATTCTCCTCCACATTTTTGATCATCCAGGGATACTGGTCACCTGATTGTTCTTCAAATAAAATACTCTTCCCAATTCTGGTCATTTTCTACCTATACCCAATGTCAACAGCAGCTGGGTGATGCAGCAGATAAAATGCCAGGTCTGAGATCATAAAGATTTATCTTCCTGGATTCAAATCTGGTTTCAGATACTTGCTATTTATGTGATCCTGGACAAGCTATTTCACCCTGTTGGCCTCAGTTTCTTCTTCTATAAAATGAATCAGAAAAGTAAATGGAAAACCACTCTAGTATTTTTGCCAAGAAAACCTCAAATGAGGTTGCACATAATTGAAAAAAATCCTGAATGTCTTCTTTATAAATTTTCTTTCCACAAGTTATCTTACCCATTAAACTATTAATTTCTTGAGAAGAGGGACTGTCTCTTGCCTCTCTTTTTAAGACAAATATTAACACAGTATTTGGCATGTAGTAGGTGCTTAATAAATATTAACTGATTAACTCACTATTATTATTCTAATATTATGTCATTTTCTTGAAATACTATTGTTATTATTGTTTCATTGTGTTCTACTCTGATCTCATAGACCCCTGATGGACTAATGTTGACTAATCTTTTTTCAATAATGTCTTTCTTTGGGGCAGCTAGGTGGTGCAATGGATAGAGCACCAGCCTTGAATTCAGGAGGACCAGAGTTCAAATCTGGTCTCAGACACTTAATATTTCCTAGCTGTGTGACCCTGGGCAAGTCATTTAACCCCAGCCTCAGGAAAAATAATAATAATAATAATAATGTCATTCTTTGCCATTGCAAGACATCATCACACATTTCCAGGCCCTCACTGATTAACTCACAAATGGTTGTAAAAGTTTCTTTGGTGGTCCAATTTGTTGGATGGTCAGCCACATCTTTTCCTGATTTAGAGATTAATCTTTCTTAAAATATCATTTTGACATGGTCATATACACCTCATGCCACACTAAAACTGTCATGGCTTCTGGTTATCTACAGGATAAAATCCAAAATTTTCTTGACTTCATATATATTTTCACTGGCTCTCTCCCACGCCTGGAATTCTCTCCCTCTTCACCTATGCCTCCTGGTTATCCATGTTTTTTGTTCCCTCCCTTTCTTATATCCCCAGAACTTTTGCGGTTTCGTGCACATAGTACTTAATAAATGCTTTTTGACTGATTAGCCAATATCTCTATAGTGGCAAATCTCACTTTCATAATGTTGGTTAAGGACAATACTGTCAATAATTGTAGAAGATCTAGTAGGTCGTTGCACAAGTGTAAATGTTGTTCTTCAATCATATATCAGCATTGTCTGACTCTTCATGACTCCATTTGGAGTTTTCTTGGCAAAAGTACTTGAGTAGTTGGCCATTTCTTTCTCCAGCTCATTTTACAGGTAAAGAAACAGAGGCAAACAGAGATACATGACATGCCTAGGGTCATACAGCTAGTAAGTGTTTGAATTCAGGAAGATGGGTCTTCCCAACTCTAGGTCTGGTGCTCTATTCAGTGTGCCACTTAAATGGCCAACACAAGGAAAAATGAGTACCCTTCAAAAAGTCTCACTAGAATTTATGCTTTAGAGTTAGAATCTATTTATTTTAGACATGAAAACCTAAGATTTAAGAATCATAAACTTACAATTGTAGAGATCACAGGACTCAGCTAGAAGGTACCTCAAAAATCATCTTGTCCAACTCCTTCATGCTGCAAATGAGAAAACTAAGATATGGAGAGGAGAAATTAATTTTCCAAGAACACATAGGTAATAAACAACTGAGCCATCAGCATCCATGATTTCAAGTTCAATACTCTGTGCATTCCATAATATCACCTATCCTAAGATAACCTGAGAGGTCCTATGCTTCTCAGCAGCGTGATGAGAGAGAATGAGCTTGCCTTCTTCTCTTCTCTGAACTCATAGAATACTGCCCATCTGTATCCACTAATTTGATACTTAATCATACACTGTCTTACACTGTTAACCCATATAAGTGTGTCCAGAATCCAGATCTGAGCCATAAGGTATCAGGGGAACTCTAGGGAAGTAGCAATTAGTGAGTTGAATAAAAACTTGGAGCCATCTGAGTCTTTGGGTTCCCCAGTCTGTAGTACACGACCACAAAATGTCACTCTTACCATATGGTGGGTTCTCAAAGGTAACCTTCACATTAGCTATAATAGAGCTACTTTGTGATCTTATGGTGTTCCCCTAAAAGCCTGAGGCTCAGCATCCATATTTAATATCAAGATTTCACAGCTAGGAAAGGATGTCTGATTTTTGGTTTCATAACCATCATTTCAGAGAAAGGGAGGAGAGTTCTGCCTCCAAAGGCAGGGATATTTAGGGCCCCCCTCTAATAGTCTTTCTCTGCCTCATTTCCTGCACTTTGATTTCTAGTTTTTCCTTTATGTAGGAACATCTGCTAATACAACTGTTAATCCACTTATTGATATCATAGAAATGTAGCAAACCAGTAACAACTGCTGGATTGCCTAAATAGCATCTTTTTGTCTATTTGAGTGAAGCTTCTCTATTTTTAAATATATAAATATTAGAAGGGTCAATAAGGAAGCATTTGATTGTTTGGGAGATTGTCAGCCTAATTCAGTCTATTCATTTGGGAGTTGTTTGCAACCTTGAAAGTACAAGAACAGACATCAGCAAGGGCCTGGGATGCCCAGGAAGCCTTGGACAAGAGCAGGCACAGAAGGCCATCATCAGTGCCAGCCTTCTGGACATCTGGATTGCATTCTAGTGGGTTTGTAAACAATTTCCAATTGAATGCTCTCAATCAAGAACTCAATAAGTAGAAACTGATGAACTCTTCTCACTATCTGATGTAGACTGTATCAGAAGTGTCTCAATCAGCAGCAATAGAAGAGAGGTCCCTACTTTCCTCTGCAAGAATCCTTCTAGTCTATATCCTTCTTCAGGTAAGATAAAAGTACAGTTCCATTATCCAGGTCAGAGAGGCATCTCTGAGTGAGGAGGGGGCAAAGAATGATAACTCAGGCAGAGACTTTGCATTAAAACAAGAATTACTCCTTGATGCTTTCTGTTCAAACAGTCCAATGAGTTTTATTATGTCAGTTATCCAGCATTTGTCAACAACTCACTATATAACAGGCACTATGCTAGTAATATGAAAAAATTCAAACCCAGGTCCTTAGGTTTCAAATCCAACCTTCTTTCCACAACAAGTTAATTTCCCCTCAAATGTGTTTCCTGACTCAAAGGGCTATCTCTGTAAATGCATTGTCATAATCTGGGCAATCTACATTCTTTATCCATTTGGTTTTTCCAATGTGGATTGCAAGGTTAATCTTTTTTTCTTTCCCTAAGCAATTATGGGTCATATTCTGGAGGACCTGTAGGAACTAATCAGGACAATATCATAGACAAAGAGGAACATCTGAAGAATGTAGAATCTTTTCCATTTGGACTTACATCTTCCATAGTAATGGAGAACATCCTTGGGAAGAAAATTTTTCTTGCCTCACTTGATCCTGATAATCAGAGAATTGTTGAACAAAAATTATCACTATATCTGAGTCTATCATACTCTTGTAATATGTGTGTGTTCATATATATGCTTTGGGGAGAACTTGTAAGGTAGAATTCTGCTTTTTTTCAAGTCAAATTTTTGATAGTCAACAAGTAATAAACATAGTAGAACTTGTAACCCTTTTAGTCAGTCATATGATGCAAAAATATATTCTACTGGAGAGAATTAGAGGTTAAATAAAATTAGAAATTAAAGTAGAGTTAGTGTTTTTTTAATCAAAGATAACCTTAGATAAAGATGTAAATCATTCTTTTAAAGCTTTTATGAATATGAGAAAGTAGCATGTGGACCAGTAGTCAGATGCTTTCTATCATATTTTTGATTAAAAATTTTAATCCCCCCAAGCATCGTCATTTTGAAAACCAATTCTTCAAAGCTTTGAAAATTCAATGATCTCTAGAATATGTCTTTTTCCTTCTCTGTGTATGCAGGTTTATCTAATTGCTCTTTTCAGCTTCATTTTTAATGCAATTTCTAATTCCTTATATAAAATATTGAGAAATAGAAACATCAGAGTCCAAATACAATACTATTATCCACAGTTGCTGCTGATAAAAAGAGGTTTCCATAGAAACTATGGAAGAGATGCTCCATTTCTCATGTATTTGTTGGATCTATAATGTCCCTCTTAACTATCCACTCCCACTGGAACTTATATATCCTTGATCTTCAGAGGCCGGTCCTGAAACTTCATCTTCTGATTGGTCTTTAACTCTCAGAGTTAGTATTATGTGCTCAGATAGGAAGGGTGGGGCATTTCTAATAAGAGATAAATGTGTATTCTGAATCCAACTCTATTTTGTTTTCTGAGCTGAAATTCCTATAATGGATTCTTTGCCCAGAGCCCTAATATTCGCTTGGGGCTAGAACAAATTGACAACTTAAATACTTTTGAGGAGATAGAGGGATGTTTCTTTTTTTTTTTTTTTTTTTTTTTTTTAAATGAAGGAAAGGTATGGCTAGACAACATTTGGGTAAAACAAAGCCTGGAAATTTTAGTAGATTACACAATAGAACTTGTGATACTGTATTGTTCAAAATAAATGCAATCTTGAGTTACATTATTAGAAGTGCCAAAAAGAAATAATCCTGCCATGTTCTGCTCTAGTCAGATCACACCCAGAGTATTCTATTCATTTCTGAATGCCATGTTTTCAAAATGAGATTTATAAACTAGATTATATTCAGAGGATGGCAACCAAGAAGGATCAATTTCCATTTCTCCTGGAAGCGAAAACTTTTTTATTATGGTATAATGGAGGCCAACTTGGCCTATGGGACCATTATCAGAGTTCTCTTCCCTTTTTCCAAAGACTTTGGGACTAGTTTCTGGCCATGTGGTCACTTAGCATTGAAAGGATTTTACAACTGAAGCAGTTTCTTGATGGGGGTAGAAAGGAGAGAGAGAAAAAAAGAGACTTCTTTGGGTTCAGGTTCTCTTAACTGTCCCAGTAGCTTCTTGCATCTCAACCACATCACAGAAACCTTGTCCATGTGGCAGGTAATACAGGGAGAATCAAGTAAACAAGCTTGCTCTGGGCTTCTGGCTGCCTTTTCATTTTTTATACTTGTTCTTTCTGATGTTAGGTAAATTATTATATGTCTTGAGTTGGATGGACTATGGAATATCTGGAAATCCTGGATCCCATCAAGTAGGAGATAAATGGTGGGCAAAGAAGAAATCTTTGGCAACTCTTCCATTGACAAGGGACTGGCCTGGATCAATTACCAGCAGCCACGAACCAGGAGTTATTTGGAAAACACAGAGTTAAGCTGAAATGCAGATTATCTGTTTAGCAGTTCTGCAAACTACTTTATGTTCTGTTGAAGTTTAAGGATCAATCTCCTAGTAGTTATAAGTCACAGAATTCTATTTTTATTTCTTTCTTTAATGCATACTGTTTTTGTGTCTTTTGTGTGTAGGAATGTTACCTTTTCCATTCCTGATTTTTATTTTATATTATTTTTCTACTTCCTCCTTTCAAAGAATTTCTAGACAGAAACCATAACTTAAGTTATAAGTAAAGTTTTCCCCAGAGCAGGGGGTTTAAAAAGTGGAAGAATATGAGAAAAAGCGGTCTAATTTCCCTCTCATTAAATTCCCCAGGATTGAATCTGGTGATTGTCATGCCAAGGTACAGAACAGGGAATGAGTATAGCCTTTCTAAGCCCAGTAGAAGTTTTTCAATTTAAAGCAGTATTTAAGGATTTGAGGGATTAAATAAAAGAGGAATTCGATTCCTTTCTTTTAGCCTCAGAGGGCAGAATAAGGAGAAATTACACAGAGAGAAATTACAGAGATACATTTGGACTTGATATGAAAAATTTCCTGTCCAAAACTGGATGGGCTGCCTCAGACGTGACCTCCCTCTAATTGGAAATCTTTAAGGGAAAAGTGTATAGCTGCTTATGGGGAATATTTGTGAAGGGGTTTCCTATGCAGGTACAGATTGAACTGGATGCCTCTGAGGTCTCCTCCAATTCTTAGATTCTCTGATCTGACCACAAGTAAATAGGTACAAATCTACATTGTTTGTTCTGATGAGGCTGGTTTTGTACCTGTAAATTTTTTCCGGACTCTCTCAATTATTTAATTTATTAATTCAAATTTATATAAGTATGTATGTAGAAATGTTTATATAATAAAATAAAAATAATAATACTAGCATTTATATAGCAGATACCATGATTTAGGCACTATGCTAAGAGCTTTACAAATTTTATATTAGGCAAGCTTCACAACAACCTTAAGAAGGAAGTTTTATTATTATGCCCCTTTTATAAAAGAAGAAACTGAGGCAAAGAGAGGTTAAGTGGGCTTGCATAAGATAACATAGCTAGGCTACATCTGATGCAACAACTCGAATTCAAGCCCTTTCTCTGATACATACTAACAAATCATGTAACTTTCCATAAGCCACATATTGCGACTAGAAATAATAGAATAGAAATTTTCTCTACTGGTGAAACCTCGGGTCTGGTCTTATATATTACAGGGATACAAAAGACTAGCTAGTCTTTTAAGGTATGATTATTTTATTGATTTTCTTAATAAGTTCTAAATTCTCCAGTTCGTCCCTTATTCAAAGTGATATCCAAACTAGCAGCAGTCATATTTTGAAGGGTATTTAAAAAATCTTTTCTCTAGCTTATGATTTCTGTTCACCCAAATTGACACATTGTGAGCATTGGCCTTTAGGCAGGGGTGGTATCCAGGAAACATTGCTGCATCCTGCCTGGACTCACGTGGCTCAGCACCATTCAACTGGCTAGAAATCTCTACCTATGAGCAAAGAACACACTGGATGCTAGCAGGAGGCCCATTTCACTGTATTGATTTTGCTGCCAAGGACAACCCAAACATGTGCTTTCCAGTCAAAAAGAGGAACAAACTCAGCTGCCTTCCCTCCCTAAATAGAGCCTGTAATGAGTTTGTGATTACTTTCAGACCAGTCAATAGAATTTCCTGTCCGGCTTAACTGTCAATAACAACTCCAGGACTTGGAGAGAGTATTCAGAAGATAAAACTTTCCTGTCACTCAAAAGGTTGTGCTGTTCAAGAGGTTATTGTTTAAATTAAAGCATTCATTTTTTTCCCCAAGCTCCCTTTTAAAGCTACCTGGCTAACACTGTTTGGATGACCAGCCCTTTTGAAATTGAATTTCTGGCATGGCTATGAGTTAAAGCTATTCCTTAAAGGAAAAAATATATCAAATTTTTTGCTTTGATTCATCTCACTGAAGATCCTGATAACACTGAAAATCTGTTGAGTGGATGATTTCTCTTTTAAGAATAGTAATTATTAGTAGCTAGCATTTATATTGTGCTTTATATTGTGTTACTGCATTTGATACCCAAAACAATCTTGGGAGGTAAGTGCTATTATCACTCCCATTTTATAGATAGGAAAACTGAAGCAAAGTCATTGAGTCAAAAAACATTTTTTATTAATCACTTACTGTAGCCCAGATACTGTGTTAAGGGCTACAGATACAAATATGAAAAAGGACTGTCTTACCCTTTAAAGGAATTGACTTGGGGGAAGACAACATACAAAAGGAAACTGAAAAGAAGTGGAAAGAAGTGAAGGAAAGGAAGATAGATGGTAACTTCTGAAATATGAGAGAGAAATCCAGCTGGGTGTAAAATTAAGAGACCAAAAGGGGTCTGGAGTCTTACTTTACAGAAGATTTAGGAAAAAGCTCTTTATTCTCTAATTAGGAGGGTACCAGGAGCAGAAAGTATTGATGAAGTATGAAAATCACTAATGATGTGATCTTTCAGGATGACGAGTTTCCTTGGCTCGTGATGGAGAATTTCAAAGCAGGGCAGCTGGATGGGAGATGCCTGGCCTGGATACCCTATTTAAAAGCTTCCCACTCCTCTACAAAGAGTACTATTGAGTTGTGAACACCAAATGAGCCTGATATGATCTTGGTGGTTAATGAGGATTATGAGGGAGGCATGATGGAGAATCCAAAGGAGGGGAAGAAATCAAGAGTTTAAGCAGCTTGTTCAGGATCATATAGCTTGTAAATGTCTTAAAGCAACATTTGAATTTAGGTCTTCCTGACTCCATGCTAACATCCTTTAAAACTACCAGCTAAGTAAAAAGAGTATTGGATTTGGGGCATTGAGGTGGTGTAGTGGATAAAGCAAAAGTCAGAAGGACCTGAGTGCAAATCCAGACTCAGACACTTAACACTTCACACTTCCTAGCTGTGTGACCCTGGACAAGTTACTTAACCCCAATTGCCTCAGAAAAAAAAAAAAAAAAAAAAAAAGTGTTGGATTTGGGATCTTGAGTTTGGGGAATTCTAACTTTGTTTTGAGTATCATTTGGCTTTCTGGGTCCTCAGTTCTTTCACCTATAAAATGAGAAGATTGGTCTCAATGGCTTCTGTGGCAATTCTACAACTAGCTCTGAGGTCAATAGAAGGTCACTTACCCTTCCTGTACCTAGTTACCTTTCCTGCAAAATGTACTTAACAACATGTACACTCCTTTCTTCAAAGGATTAAATGAGAAGCTGTCTAGAAACAAAGATTGATAAATGGCAGATGCTGATAGTGAGGGTTGAAGAGTGATGACCTGTTCTGTTCAGTATTGCTGACTGGGTCTATTTATGCCCACTGAGCTGAAAATCCCACTGTGGGGATTAAAAAATAAATTTTAAAAATTTTAATAGGCACCTTGTGTTTTCTACACGGAAGGGCACTGACAGAAAAATCTGTGGGCAATCAGAAATAAATACATTCTGTCTCAGGGAGCCTCCACCTGACCAAATGGAATTCTACAACTCCCTGAAAAAAGAATGTCTGGCTAAAAAATTTCCAGTGGGCCTTGCTTGCTGGCACTGCAGGTGTTTACTGAAGCAGGAAGCTAATCTTCCTGCTGGTTTGATCTGAACAGCTACACAGAGGCCTGCTTCCTACTGAGATTTAAAAAATAGAGCCCAGAAGCCAGGGAAATATGATGATGCACCACAGCTCATGGTCTACTCAATGTTAGACTTAGGCTCCAGGACATGTGGTTAGTATTGGTCCATAAGGGTTACAGGCAAAAGAATGAAATACAAAATATAAACTTTAGGCTGAAAGTCATTTATGCTTTCCATGGGTGCCAGGGTCTTTATCATGGAGCCTTAATTAAATGCTATATTACAGAGACAAGGGTATTCCTGACCTCTCTTCCTGATATAACTCTCCATATTGCTATCTCATGTAACACTATTTTTACAGAAGCCATTAATATTCTTGTGTTTTGATATGTTAGATTGGATGGAGCAATGGAAGAACTGAGTTCAAATTCCGCCTCTGATATTAGCTAACTATCTGATGCTGGGAAAGTCAATTTCTTAAATTTCAATTTCTACATCTGAAATGTGATATGATATATATAAACATACTATGTATACACATACATATACACATACACCCATGCCCTGTACACATATATACTTCAAAAACCTTAAATAATTTAATCTATATCAGCTATTATTACAAGCCCTCATTCTTCAGTCTCTATATTATTATTTCACTTGTAGTGAAGCTGTTAATAACAGTATTTCAGAGCTGATGAATTCTTATATCTAGTCAAATCCTTTCATTTTGTGAACAAGCAAACTAAGGCCCAGAGAAATGAGGTGCTTTTTTTTTTCCCCCCCAACATCACTCAATTAATTAGTCAAAGGCAGAATTGGGACTTCAAAGTGATTCTTATCCCACACCAATACTAAAGATATTGGTGCAATTGGAAAACGTATGGCATCTGGTTCTAAGAACCTACATTCAAGTTCTGGTCATGCAGCTTACTGAGTGTATTTTGGAGGTAGAATCTTTGTTTCCTTATCTGTTAAATAAGAGTAATAATGCCTGTTAGATAGCCTCATATCAGCAATGTTGTGGAGGGGTTTCTTGGTAAAGGTTAGGTTGGAAAAGAAGGCTTCTTCTCCCTTCCAGTTCAAGTGTTGCATATTATGATTCTGATACTTTCCCCCAACCACCCACACACAGAGTTGTTATAAAGAAAGTGCTTTATATTGGGGCTTTCAAAAACTTTCTAGAATTAACTGGGATAAAGAGGCAAGAGGCTCGGAAAGACAAAGAAATGTGTGAGGAAATTGCTTTCCAGAACCCTGGGATCTCCATTTCTTTTGTCAATCAATCAACAACTGTTTAAGTGCTTACCAGCACTCTGATTACTTACCTGTGGCAGGCACTGTGCTAAGCACTAGGAATACAAAGAAATGCCAGCACAGTTCCAGCTTTCAAGGAGCTCACAGACTAAAGTAAAAACAATGCATAAACAACTATGTACAAACAAAATATAGACAGAATAAACTGGAAACAACAGAAGAAAGGCATAAGCATTAAGGGGGATCAAGAAAGGCTTTCTGTAGAATGTGGGATTTTAGTCAGGACTTAAAAGAATTCAAGGAAGCACACAGGTAAAGACAACTAAGGAGAACATTCCATTAGACTAGCTGGTGGAATGGGACTCATGTCTAAAAATCATTCGACCCTGAACAACTGAGTCAGGGAACTTTTAAAGGGTCCCTAGCCAATTAGCATCTACAAGCAGGATATAGAAGCTGAGAAGGCAGTTAATCTAACACTTTACAGCTGTTGTCTTTACTTCAGAGAGATAACCAAGAGAGAGAAGTCAACTTAAAACTTACAGCCTTTGATCCTGGCTCAGTTCCTGTCAGAGAAGGAAGTAGAACCATTCTTGGATAGATAGGGCCTTCTAAAGAGGGCATAGGCAGAAAGAGAGATAACATAATTCTACTCCAGGGTAGTTTTGGACAAGAATGGAGTCAGAGTGCCAAGCACCTGGATCATTGTTTTTCTTTTCTATCCATTTCTATCCTTCACAATGGTATGTAAGACTCAATTTTGAGTCTTAACGGCAAGGCGAGGGGGGGGGATGCAAGACCCAACAGTAGAAAATACCTGAGTGACACAGAAGAGGGGAGAAGAGGGAGCTCTCAGAGCTCAGAATAATAACCTCAATTTTTTCAATGAAATATGAGGTTTGAGAAGGGGTGAAAAGATCTGTAAAACCTACTGTGATGGGTGGTATTGTGAGTCTATTAGGTAGATATAAAAGGATTGCCTTGCCACTGTGAGGGTCCAGTTGAGGTTATGTAAGATATTTATTGTGTCAACAAGATTTTGTGATTTTTTTTCCAGCTTTTTTCAGCAATAAGTGAGCAGTAGTAAAGGCTACAGTAGATGGTAGGAGTGATCCAAGGCTGAGACATAGCTTTTAACTAGACTCTGCTTTGATTTTTGTGGGCTTAGAACAAACGAGGCTTCCCCATCTAAATTCTATTTTTACTTTTCCTTTTGAAAAAGGGATGTCCTGTGTGCCATCATTACTACTACTGCTTGGAAGACTGGAAAGGCTAGAACTGAGATTATTCCAGGAAAAAAGGGAAAACTGAGGTTGCTATACAAATAGCTAAGGAGCTGCAAACCTAAAGCAGAAACTCAACAGATGCAGAGCAGACTACAGTGAATTTTGGAACTAACTAGGTGAGACAAGCATGTCATGAAACATGGCTGGGGTGAGATCAAGCAAAACCAACATCAGTACTTCCTTCCAACCTTGGTCTATTGGCACATTTGCTATGAAAATCTTCATGATTTCTAAAACCTGCTAAATTCCTCTCTCTTTGTCTCATTCTTTTCCATGGATATAAGGAAACTTAGGAGAAAGTAGTCAAAGCTAATGCTAAAATCTTGCAGCTTATTATTTGAAAATCTTGTACAATTTATTTGGGCTTTCTGGGCTACTTGATTGTTTCAGTAAGTCAAAAGGCATGGGTTGAGACAGGAGAGAAATTATCTATTTTTGGTTATTTTCAGGAGTAGAAAGAATATTCAAGATCTTTTTTTTCCCCTCAATAGTATTTTATTTATCCAAGTACATGTAAAGATAGTTTTCAACATTCATTTTTGTAAGACTTTGTATTCCAAATTTTTCTTCCTCCTTCCTTTAGCTATCTCTCCCCAAGACAGCCAGCAATCTGATAGTTTAAATATGTGCAACAAGATTCTATTTCTAATCCTCTGTTGAACCTGTGGGGGATAGGGAGTGTCATAGGCTTATGAGTGAATCAACAGGAGGAGGAGGTAGGTTACTGATTTGGTAGTCAAATAATATACTACTCCTCTCAGCTGGTTAATTAATTGACTGACTAATGTGACTGTCTACCCTGCTCTTTAAAAGCAGAAATCAAGGGAACCAGCTAGATGTGGATAAATGTAACTCCAGCAAAACTACTTGTACCTTTAATATCCACCATCCACAATATCAGTCACAAATATGAACTATTATCATTATTGTTAATCAAACAACCAACAAGCATTTGTGCTTGTCTACTTGTTGACTTAACTATCAAGATAGTATTTACTTATATGGCTAGCACTATAATAAGGGCTAGAGATACAAAGAAAATGTGAATATAGTTCTGCCCTCAAACTATATGAAAAAACCAACAAGGATTTATTAGCAGAACAGATCTGGATACACTGAGCCTGAAGATTTTTTAAGCTATTTTCAACGATGTAAAAACAGATTGATTTTTCTATTTTTCTATGGACTTTGGTAGTGGTAGTAGTGGTACTAGTAATAAAGTAATAAAAGTAGTGAAGTGACAGTAGTAGTAGTGGTAGTACTAGTTCTAGTAGTAGTAATAGTAGTACTAGTAGCAGCAGCAACAGCAATAGTAGTTTTTTGATGGTGGTGGGAATTGGGATTAAGTGACTTGCTTAGGATCACCACAGTGAGTGTCTGAAGCTGGATTCAAACTCAGGTTCTCCTGACTTCAACCCCTGTGCTCCATCTACTGCATCATTTAACTACTCCCACGTCATCCATATTCAGCATGCTGTCTCTTAAGTCATGAGTTGTCAAGTAAATGGGGAAAATATTAATGGTCTTTTCCCTTAACATTAACATGATGTTCCTTAGATCGCAGAGAAGTGATACTGCTACAACCTACAACTACAAACCTGAGTGTTTTACCCTTTTATTGTTTCTCTCTTTTTCACAGACAAACTGGCTAGGATTAGGCTAGTATGCAGTATCCCCAATGTTGATTAATGTTGCCAATGTTGTTGATTTGTTGTTGATGTTGTTAACAATCTGTGACTAATAGATCCTACAAGATTCTACAATTAATGCAAAAAAAAGGAGAGCACAGGCACTGGACCTGTCAAGTATATCTAATGGGACATCTGGAATGAGAAGGGGGTCTCTTCTCCTCTCAAAATGAAAGGGTCTCTCCACAGAGTCTCATTCTACCTCAAATCTTTCCCCCATACTACTTTCTTCACTTAGATGTTAAGTTTATCTTTCTAAATCCCAGTTTTGACTATATCATCATCCACATTCATCCAGTGACTCCCCATCTCTTCCAGAATCAACTATTCTGTAAGACACCAAAGATCCATCATTACCTAATGAAGAGTCTCCTCTGAAATGTTCCCAACAAGTGGTCACCTACTATGGAGCCCAGAGTTCAGAGCCTCTCAAGGTAACCTGTCGCACTTCTGGGAAATTTAAATTACTAGAAATTTGTTCTTTGATTTTATCTTAAATCAGCCTCTCTATAGATTCCACATTACTTCTTGTCTAATACTCTGAAGCTGAATAGAACACACAATAGAACACAATCCCTTTTGCCCAATAGCCTCTTAAATACTTGAATAGAGTTATCATATCTCCTATCATATCTCCTCTAAGTCTTTTCTTTTCTGGCTAAAAAATTTAGAAGAAATTTGCTAGGTACAAATGGGACTACCCAATTTTGGATGCCCTATACCTTCTTCCTAAAATGTGGTGCCCCAAATATAAAAAATAACAACAAAATAATCTAGAAAATGGTTGGAGCAGGAACCACATCAGTGACGTTGTCTCACATATTTTATTTTGAAATTTATATTTCTTTATTATCCTAGAGATAGAATTAATAAAATAATTGCTTTTCTCAAGGTATATGCACACTTTTGTCAGGGAGAACATGTACATGTAAATCCCAAGAGAATTATCAATCACTAAACATTTATTAAGCACCTACAATGTACTAGGGAATGTGCTAAGTGCTAAGGATACAAAAGGAGATAAAAGATAATCCTTGCCTTCAAAGAGCTTACAATCTAATGGAATAAATGAAAAAAAAAAAAAAAAAAGATATGTGTTAATTAAATATAAGGCAGTTAAGGCAGCAAAGGCAGTTAAAGGGATCAATAAAAGCTTTGAGAAGGTGGCATTTTAGATAAATCTTAATGTGAGGGATTATATGAGGTGGAGTTGAGGGGCAATACACTCCAAAATCATAGGAACAAGATAAAATGCAGTAGGTAAGGAATACAGAAGAAACTAGTTTTACTAAATGACAGTAGTATTGATGCAGTTTGAGTGGTCTCAATTCCTGGTGGTCTAGAGATTAATGGCAACAAGAGAGTTATTAAGAATCCCCTTTAAAATAGGCCACAGGTTTTAGGATTCAAAGAATTCACTCATTCCCGAATTATTAGTTGCAAAATGAAAGTTTATTATTGGATAGAAATCAAGTTTACCAAGAGACTGACTTCTAATAGTGGCAAATCTATGGGAAGATGGAGTTTTGCACTGAGAATGTTTTCTCAGTGGGCAGAAGAATCCTGACTGCTGAATGAGTTATCTAAGACCATTTGCAAAGACTTTAGCTGATGGAAACTGTTATATTGGCTATCTTGGTGGGAGGCTGGGACAGCCCAAGCAGGTCAGACCAGGTGGGAGCTGGCACAGTCTCCTATTGGAATTAACAACTCTTCAAAGGGGTGCTTTTTGACCAGGATTTCTAATTGAATCAAAGGTCCTGGCATCTTGGAAAGAAAACTTTTCTGGGGGGATATGCCTTCCCCAGGAATGGTTGAGAATATGAAAGGGATCACAGATCAAAAGGAAATAGTTTCTTAAAGGGACCACAACCTGCTTCAGTATGATGAGAAGAATAGAGTATAATAGGAAAATGAGCTTGAAAAGATGGGGCCAGATTCTAAAGTACCTTAAAAGCCAAAGGAAGGACATCCTAGAAGTTAAAGAGAGCTTGTTGTTTCTATTGTTGTTCAGGTGTTGAGTCATATACAACTCTTTGTGACTTCAAATGGGATTATATTGGCAAAGATACTTAAGTAGTTAGTCATTTCCTTCTCCAGCTCATTTTACAGATGAAGAAATTAAGGCAAATAGAGCTAAGTGATTTGCCCAAGGTCACATATCTAGCAAGTTTCCAAATATAGATTTGAATTAAAGATGAGTCTTCCTGACTTCAGGTCCAGCATTTTATTTATTGTACCACCTAATACCCAAAAAACAGCTCCTGGAGTTTATTGAGTACAAGGAGAAACATATCTGCACATAAGGAAAGGAACTTTGACACTTAGAGTATGGATTGGATAGGGAGAGAATTTTGGCAGGGAAATTAGAAGGCCATTGCAATAGTCCAGGTGATAGGTGAAGAGGGTTTAAAGTTAAAATGGTGGCTATGTGAGTAAAGAGAAGTGGTCAAATGAAAAACGTACTGTGGAATTAAAAAGAGCAAGATTTGCCATCTGATTAGATATGTGCAATGTGGCAGAATCTTTAGTATTACCTAACTGGATATGTGAGGAAAGGTTGTTCCAGAAGAATGTCAAAATTATGAATCTGAGATGTTGAAAGGATGGTGATATCTTTGGACAGGAAAGCTTTAAAAGAGAGTTTAGGGGAAGTTTACTGAGCACAGCTTTGGACATGTTGAGTTTGAAATATCTCCTGGATATCCAGTTTAGATATGGATGGGAGTGCTGACTGAAATTCCGGAGAGAAACAATCTGACTATATAGATCTGTGAGTCTCTACAGAGACAATAATTAAGCCCATGGCTGCTGATGAAAGTATTGAGAGAAGAGGACTTATGGCAGAGCCTTAGGTAATACTATATTGTCAAGCTATACATGAAGGACTGAGACTGAGTCTAAAAGGGACTGAGAAGGAACAGACAAGCAGAAAAGAATAAAGTGACAAATAGCATCATGGAAACTCAGTGCAGAGATCATTCAGGGAAATCAACAGCATCAAAGACAGCATAGAAGTTGAGAATGAAGAAAAAAAGGCACTAAGACTTGGCAATTAGATCATTGTTAACCTTGGAAAGAGCAGTTTGTTGTTTGAGGTTGGAAACCAGGTTATAAAGAGTTGGGAAGTAAACAAGAGGATGTAGAAGCAATGAATGTAGTGTTCTTTTAGAGGTTTGGCTAAGAAAAAGAAAACAGATGCAAGATGATGCCTGGAGGACATACTACTAAAGGACCCAGTGAGGATTTTTTTTTTCAATATGGATTGGATAAACAGATATACTTAAAGATAACTAAGTGAGGAAAAGTTAAGGATTTGAGGTTCTGGAACACTGTTGTCATTCATTACTCTTTGACACTATCTTTCCCAGAGCAGGGAAAATTTAAAGGGCTAGAGTTATAGTCTAAGAAAGCCAGGAGACAGGATGGTAAATGTAGCAGGCTCTGGTGGGCAAAGAAATCTGATTGTGTCAGAAGTCTGTGCCATGGGGCTCATAGGGTTTTGCTTATTTTACTTAGCAGTTCATGTATCTTCTTATGCTTCTCTCTATTCATCTAATTCATTGTTTCTTATGGCACAGTAACAATCTGTACAATATGCTTAATAAATTTTCAACCGATAGGCATCTACTTTGTTTAAGTTGTCACTGTCAAAAATTCTTATATGACTATATGATCTTTTGTTTTTTCATTGACCTCCTCAGAGTATAACACTTAACTGCAGGATTTCTGGGCTAAAGGACATGGATATTTGTCACTTTGTATAACTCCAAATTGCTTTTCGGGTTGGCTAGATCAAGTCAGTTCACACACCAAATGCATCAGTGTGCCCATCTTTCCTCCGAAATCCATTTTCTGGGTGCAGGAGCTTATGTTGTTTTGTTTACATTTCAGCTAAGTGGTGCAGTGGATAGAAAACTGATATTTCAGTCAAGATGACCTGACTTCAAATTCTAGTCAGCTACTTACTGACTGTGTGACCTTGGGCAAAAAGTTTCATCTACTTGCCTCACAGGGTTGTTATAAAGATAAAATGAAATAGTATCTGTAAAAACACTTTTTAAACATTCAAGTACTATATAGAAGCTAACTATCATTATCATCATCATCAATAATTTGGAGTATTCTATTTTATGATTGGAGGCAATTAAGTGGTATAATGGATTGATGACTGGATTTAAAAATTGCAAAGCTCTGAGTTCCAATCCAGCCTCCGGTATTTGCTAACTGTGAGATCCTCGGCAAGTAAATAAATATCTGCTTGTCTCATTTCCTCATTTGTAAAATGGAGATAATAATAGCATCTACCATTCAGGGATATTGTAAGGATCATATGAGATATTTGTAAGGCACTTTGTAAACTTTAAAGCACTATATAAATGCTATAGTTAATTTCCCCCTTTCTTTTAAGAGCCATTGTGACCCTTTAAGTAATTTTTGGATTACATTTCTGTTAGTTATCTATATATCTTGAGTATCACATTCTTATTAAAGATATTTGATAAAATAGATTTATTCCCCCTTAACTAACTGGAACAGGTGAAGAAAGACTGTCAAGTAGCAAGCAACAATTGAGGTATGCCAATTTGGGAGCTGCAGAGAAAGGATGAACACCAAGGTATACAATAGCTAATATTTACATAACAATTACCATGTGCCAATTAACATCTCATTTGATGATATGGGGGAATTGAACATGAGAAAGGGAGGTTTGGATAAGGCTATACATTCCAGTGTAAATTATAATAGAATTGAGTCCTAAACTACTCTAGGAGAATGGAAATGAAACTTTACTTATATAGTAAATTAGCCTATTTTTGCTTTGCTAATTTCTGCCCTGAAATTTCAATGCTGTTCCTTGTCTGTGATCACAGTGAGATACTGAATATTCAGATCTGAATTAACCTCATAAATTTCTACTTTTCAAATAAGGTGAGCGCAAATGAGCCAAGAAAATTAGTTTCCAAAATTTGAGACTACATTTGTGAAGGCCCAAAGAAAGGGCAACTTCAATGGGCTGCATTATTCCCTCTACAATTTATTCTTCCTGTCTGTTTTCTCTGTTCTGTTCCTTTTCAATAATAGGCCCTTCCAAAACCTAAGTATGAACACTATCGCAATGGTATCTATGAAGTCATTAGTTTTCTTGTGATAGGATTTATACTGTACTCTTCACAAATCTATGTTGCATTTGTTATCTTCCATGGCAACATACTTGACAATTCCATGTATGCTTCCTCCCCTTTTTACTTTAAACCTCTTCTGATGCTATTTGCAAGACAAAGCCAATGTGATTTATTTTACACCACAAATCTTTCACATTTTAAATTTTTATTGCTAACTTTTGTTTTTACATTACCTTCATTTCCAAACATATTTCCCTTTGCCCCCTTCCCTTACTCAGGGAATCATCCCTCATAATGAAGGGGAAAAAAGGAAGTAGAAAAAGCAATTTAGCAAAATCAGCTGACAAATGAGTCCAACAGTAAATGCAATACTTTATACTGGTAAACCAAGAGGAGGTGCATTTTCTTTTTTTGACCAGAGTTAATCTTGGTCATTATGATTACATAGTATTTATTTTAGGTTGTTTTTTTAAAATTTACAATATGTATCCATCCTGCATATTGTTTTTTGTTGTTGTTGCTTCTGCTTACTTCATTTTGCATCAGTTAATACAATTTTTCCTACCCTGCTCTGAATTCTTTAGGTACTATCTTATATAGCAGAGTGATATTTCATTACATTCATGAAGATTTGTATAGGTTAGCATAACATTAAATCTATAAATTAATCTAGGTAATATTTTTACCTGTATTGGTATAGCCCAATAATAAGCAATAATTTTTTAGCTAATTACTACCCAATCCATGAGTATCTTTGTTTTCACTTCTTTATCTTACATAGAAACATAAATATACACACGTATATATCCACGTGTGCATGCACAGACATGCATAAGAAACTCTCTGCCTTGACTTCCTTGGGATATTTGCTCAGTAATGAAATCTCTAGTTCCAAGGACATGGGCATTTTTGGCTACTTTCTCAGAATAATTCTACATTACTTTCTAGAATAGTTGAACAAATTTAAAGTTCCAACAATATGTTACTGTACTTGTCTTTTTGCAACTCTTCTGACAATAGACTATTTCCATATATCATCATTTTTGTCCACTTGATGAATTAAGAGTTGCTTTAAATTACTTTTCTCTTATTAGTGATTTGAAAGTCTTTTATATGATTGTTAATAATTTGCATTTTTTTTCTTTTTTATAACTAGCTGTTCACATCTTCTAGGTAGGTGAGGAGCAAGTGAAATCATATTCATTTGAAAATGTAGCCAATATTGTTTTCATTCATTGGGATCAATCAGTGGGGAATGGTTCTTGGTCTTAGATATATTTGTATCAATTTCTAATGTATCATTTGGACATTGGATTCATATCAGAGTTGTTGCAAATACGTAAGACAAAGAACTACTCTCTCTTCATTCTTATTGTTTCATAACTCCCCTTGAGATTCTAAGACCTTTTTATTCCTTCAAGTGAATTGTATAGTGCTATGAAGCTGCTCCTGCATAGTTTGATTTGTATAGCACTAGATTTAGAATTAATCTAAATAAAATTGTCATTTTTATTTGTTTTGGTACAATCCAGCCTCTCTCATTCTATATTTTTAAAAGTGTTTTGTAATTGTATTTATATAAGTTCCGAGGATGCCTTGCTAAATTGATTCCCAGATGTTTAAAAGTTTGCAACTTATTTTTTAAAAATAAATTTTCAAATAACAAAAATAAATTTTCTTTCCCCTATTGTAAAAAGAAAGAAAAGAAAGCCTTGTAATAAATTTGCATAGTCAAACAAAACTAATTCCCTTATTTTATTGGTCAAGTAAAAGAAAATACTTTATTTCAATATGCACCCTGAGTCTATCACCTCTCTAATAGGAGATGATCTCAGATGGATTTTTCTAATTTATTGGATACACTCTATCCTTAGTTAAGAGACCATATGTCATAGATAAGAAATTGAAATCTCATTTTCAGACATTGTTAGTCATTTTCCAGATCTGCCCCTTTTCTTCTGAATCCCTTTACTGTGATTCGTATGATAAAAATATTGCCTGTTCCCCCAAAGTTTTTTTGTTTAGGACTTGGTCCTGAGTAATATTTTTTTATGTTTCTTTGGACAGTATTATTTTTCTCCACATAAATCACCAGAACTGAATTATGTTTGTTACTAAACCACCCAAAGAAACCATTGGAGCAATTGTTTAGACTCAGTGTTGATAAAACTACAGCGTCCCAAGAAAGATGAAATAAATTGTCCAAGGTCAAAAAGAATTCAAATCAAGGTCTTCTCATTCTAAAATCAGTATTCTTTCCACTGCAGGATTTGGTACCCTATTTTTGCCTTTCTCATTCTATTTATAATGATACATAATTTCTAATTATTAACTGTATAAATCATTCTCTCCTACCTCCACCCCAATTATGAGGATGCTAGATATGTATGGTGGGGTTCTTTCCTAATTGACTTGGAGATATGATTCTATGAGTTATGTAATGTGGAAAGATAGTTGAAGAAAAAAGAAAGAGAGATAAGTATCACTAGAAAAATATTTTAGGGTATTTCCTAATTTTTCTGGAAATTTGCTGAAAATTAAGGATTATGCTTGGTGGAGGAGTGGCATTTTTATTTTTATAGCCCTGAGATCTTCCATTAAGATACTGAAAAATTTATATCTAAACCACATTCTTGTATAAAGGAAGGAGAGACTTTTAACACAATTGTACAGATAAAAAGTAAAAATAATAACTGTTCTCCTAACAGTTAAGGAAGCATAATTTATGCCCTGAAAAAGAGCAATGATGCATAATGACAACTAATGAAAAGATGTAAACATGGAATCTCAAGAGATTCCAGTGCATGTTGATGTTTATGCTTTGCAGAGGCTCTAGTTCTGAATGTCCTGTTTTATCTTGAATTTTCCACACTTCCCTAAGGAATACCACCTATGTGAATGCTACTCTGGGCCATTCTCTTGGTCTGCTTATGCTATCATACTAACCCATACAAAAAGGCAACACTACCAATTCATCTCTCATTTGGGGCCTGTGTTTCCTACTTAATGAAATCTCCAGCAACAGTTCTTCCACACCTATATCAGAGGTTTTGAGGCTTGGCCACCTATGTGTTATCCCCTATCCTATAAGAGTTAGGATCCTAAGTGTTGTTATAATGGTTCTTAGCTCAATTGTGACATCTAGTGGTCCAACTCGTACGGCTGATGGTCAAAGGATTACAGTGAGTGAATCAGGATTTGTGATTCATGTTTCATAGATTTAGCTGCAGGGCTTAGGAAACTTAGTTTAATTTTCTGCTACTCTCTCATGAGGCTTAACTCATGTATTATATCAAAAATGGCTTGAAAAGACAAGTAGAGAAAGGTAAAGTTAGGTAGGAAGTTGAGTATTTCTCCTTTTTTGGGGGGGGGGGGCTATCAAGTATTTGAGTTTTCGGCTTGCATTATTCCTGATGCTTTGACAACTGTTGGTATATTTCATATCCAATAGATCAAAATCTCAGTATTTGATTTGATGCTTTCAGATTAGGCAGAAACAAAGTGACACTATTTTAATCACACTTTAGAGTAAATAAACTTTCATTAGAAATATCCAAGGAGGACATTTAATTCCTGAAAGATATTTTCCTAAATTCAAGAAATTTAAACTAATGAAAGCTAAAGGATAAGATGCAGGATAAGATGTGATAAGATACCTTATCACAGAAAGTTTGCCTTATTCTGCTGCAAAATATTGATAGTAAAGTCTGTAATAAATATTTATGTCAAAAATTACTTTTCTTGTCAGTTATTTGTCGAGGAATTTTATCATCTTCTAAACTACTTTCAAGTTCTTAATATCTGGACATATTCTTGGTATGCTTTCTATTTTAAAAGGCTTTCCCATATAGATCTTCCTCTGTGATGAGGCTTAAGGAAACAAACCAAACCAAGATGCAATTTGTGAAAGAATCAGTTACTCATCAAACCAGAAGCTTACAGAGAGTGATGGCTGTTTAATTTTGAATTGGGTATGATTCAAAGATAGAATATGAAAAAGTACCTTCAATGAATCATAGGCTTATAAAGAACCATCACAGGTCATCCAGTATATAATCTTTGCTTCCATAAAGTTGAAGGGATGAAAATTACAAATGAATTCACATATAGTACTCTCTGGTTTAGGTATTCTGGCTAATGAACACATGCTTGAAAAATGGGTAAGGCATAAAGAGATGGACGACTAGGGAGGGAGACCCTGTCCCATAGGGATATACAGAGAAACAAGAAAGATAGCATGCCTGAGCTACCTCTTTTCTGTATTTCTACCAGCTCACAATGGAATGAAGCACTAATTGGGGCCCAGAGCAGGGACTAGGAAAAAAAATCAACTCAAAAAGAAAATCAAGTGATGTGATAGATAGGCAGGGCCTATATCAGTATTTACCTTCAAGCTATAGCCAGAACTTCAATGAAAATTAGAAAATAATTTGTGTTTTTAAAATGTGGCTTCTTGGAGATCCTGTCAAGGGGTCAGTAAAAGGAATTTGAATTAGAAAAATGATAATCGTTCAATATTTACAGAAAATTTTCTTCAAAAAAAGTTTGTGTTTAATCGAGTATTACAAAACTATGGAGCAAGACATTTTTATGGTATTAAAATTTTTTTTGGTATGTAATAAAATTGCAATCTGAAACTCAAGTCCTGGTATGTAATAAAATTGCAATCTGAAACTCAAGTCCTATCTGATACTATATGAAGTCAAAAGACATGTTTGCAAAATATTTTTAAATACATTGTATCCCAAAAATCTTAATACAATTTCAAGTTATTAAGTTTTAAGACTTTTGAGATACTGTCCTTTGGCTTCATTGAAAATTTATAAATCTGAAATCTGAGGATTATTTTTAAAGAGCTTATTAGGTCATTTCTGTTCAGATTACAAGAAAGTTTATCTAACATAATAAAGTCATGTCAAATTAACAGATTCCATTTGGAGCAATCTTAAACTGGATGATAAAAATGTAGAAAAGATGTGGAATGCAGTCCAGATTAAGAAGCCTTTTGTGATTACCTTTTATTTTCTTACTGAGTTGTGAAATGAGGCGTCTGCTCGAAATTCCTTGTGAAATTTGTTATGAAACTGCCATTTGGGTTGGGAGGGAGGGAAGAAGGGAAAGAAAGAGAAAGCAACCAATCAAATTAAATCAGACAGAGATGAGGTATCTTTGGAACTTTAATGAGACCAAAAACGTTCTTTGTCTTGCTGAAAACATCAAATACTCGAACACATTTTGGGTTCCACAGTTTACAAAGGGGCACTGGGTTCCCTACAGTTATATACTGTACCCAACTTTCTATAGAAAGATCAAAATTTTCCTATCCTTAATTTAGAACGTTTCCTAAAAAAAGTTTTAAAGGTTTCTTACAACAGGGGAAGTAAAACAAAGTAAGGCTTTTTTACTTTTTTTTTTTTCTTTTTTGGTACTACATATTATTCTCTGAGGAGCAGGAAGGCAGACTTTGCATCGCTATATATATATGATCTCTTATACTGCCTTCTGACCGTCCCAACATCTTTTAAGGCCCCAACTCATATCTGTTCCCTTTGCATTTTAGGAAGGTGAGATAGGTACCCCCTGGACAACTTATTTCTTTTCATGAGGATGGTCTATAGTTAGCCCCTTAGTTTTCCTGGGGCTCATAATAGGGTTACTGGCCCTAATAATTAATAAAAAGGAAGTGAGTGAACAGTGAACTCAGGTCTCCTACCTGACACTGCAGTATCCCAAGTTCATTGTGCAGGCCTTACAGTACATAGTTAAAGACTAAGTGTTTCCTGAAAATAAAATGAGAAAAATATCCCTTTACTAACAACAGTCCCTATATCAGATTAGTACAATGAAAATAAAAGCATTTGGCTGATATAACTGGCTTTCTTTTTCTTTGTTTTTAGATGAAAACATTTCCCTTTCAAGATAATCTTAGGAATATATATTTCTCTCTATATATATATATATATATTTTTACCTAATGACCAAATTTCTTAGTCTCCAATTATATCCAAAAATGGCTTTGCCATTTAAAAAAAAAATCTGTAGTTTCATTCACTTAAAAAATGGGTAAGGCAGTCACCAACTTGAGCTAATTTTTGCTGCAGGAGAACATTTCAGACATTAAAGATCAACCTTTGCTTCTTTTTTATGTGTTAAGAGTACATGATTAAAGGATAATCAAAACCATTTTCTTCTCTTAACAATAAACTAAGCAGCTATTTTCAATGAACACATTTCCTTTTGCAAACTCCAGGTCCCCCCCACCCAATCCCCCCAGTACAAAACTACTCTCTTAAGGAACAGGTTTGTAAACTCTCATTATGAAGCCTTTTCCACTTTTTCCCAATGTTGAAACCAAAAAAATGGCTTTGTGATCTCTGCTTCTTTACTTTCTTTCACAACTGATTTCTTTAGCATGTCAGCTCCATCTCAGTAAGCTTGGTATTTATCTTATTTTGGGAAGAGAGAGTTAGTCACCCAATGTTCCACCTGGGCTTTCAGAAGCCCTGTAAAAATTCTTGTAATTGGTTAACAATTTCTGTATCCACTGTCTCCATGAGAGATTGAAAGCTTTGCTCTCCCAGCAATTCCTGCTGTGCTTTGAGCTTCTCGTAGACAAACTGCTGCAGTGACACCGTGTGTACAGGATCCTTAAGGGCAAGCTATGAAAAATAAAAAACCAAAAAGTATTAGACAAAATACAACAAATCCCACTGTATCTATTCATCTTCTCTATAACCCTTCCTTGAATAACAGCATTATTTCTGCCTTCCTCATCACTGGAGGTTTAGGAACACAGGTTCACTAGGGAAAATTTCCTCAGAGGAAACCTTGTGTTCAACTACCATGCCTTTCCAATAAACATAAGACTACTCAAATTAGCTTCTACTGTTCTGGGTCTGCTTCAGAATCAATGATTAATCCCCAATATGTTTACTCTTAAATTTTAAGTTTTATAAGAATGGGCTGATATCACATTGCTCAAGATTCTTAATTTACAAACTAACATTATTTTAAATGTTTGTTTGCATGCAATCATAAACCTCTAGAAATTGTGGATAACGTGTACCTTATTTTTCAAACAGATGCAATTTTCCAAAGACTACATAATGTATTCTCCTCTGATCAAATTTGAGCACAGATCATTTTAAAGGATGTCAATGCTTCTAAGTATTAAATCTTAATGCAATTTTAATTGGGAATGCACTTCTTTTTCTTTCTTTCTTTTTTTTTTTTTTTTTTTTTTTTTTTGATTCTCGGTAGCAAGCAAGAAAATAAATATATACATTCTTATAATAAAATAAAACTTTGTCTTCAACACTTTTCACTTTCACCAGGAAACTAAATTGAAAACATGATTCCAAATATCTGGCATATTATATCCAACAGTTTATCTTTATCAATTCCTCCTACTTCATGACATATTGTCAAATCAATCACTCACATAAGTATGCCCAGTCAAGTGCAAAAAAGAGAGAAGGAAGGAAGCAACACTTGAACCAAAATGAGCTTTCCATTTTTCTACATATTCTACTTTTTTCCTAAACATTTTTGTTTATTTTCTTTATTCTCACTCTGTTCAGTAATAGCCTTACATGAGGTATGAACCTTACAATGAAGTATGGACCTTAAGAAGCCAACAAAAGAGGGAAAGAAGTCTTCTGGTTTTGGAGCAGATAGGCTTTCAAACCACTTTAGAATTGGGAGATCCAGACAGATGGATGGAACCTCTAGCCACTAGGCAATTATAAGGATTTCTTTGTTTCAAAGACAACAGGAGGCTAAGGTGACATGAATGACCTGATATCCCATTGATGGTATAAAAAGCCCATCAAGACAAATTCCTGCTTTTGTAGGCCTGGCATATTATCTTGGGCACAATGGTCACCATTCAACTATCATTTCCATGGATAAAAGAATGAAACAGGAAAGATATTATTGGCAGTCTAATCAACTAGAAACAGGATTAATTATATATATATATATATATATATATATATATATATATATATTTTGCCCCAGTGTTTGACAAATCATCCTTATAAGCTATAAGTAAATCTATTCTTTTATAACTCTCTGGCTTGTCTCATTGAGGTATAAGTTACTTTATATTTGAGGTCAGGATGACTGTCGGTGGCTACTCTTGAAACTTACAAATGCTTTACAGTAAAGGTTCTTAAACAGTGGGTTGAAATCTTATATGGGGACATGTAACTGACCGGGGGGGGGTGGAGGCAAAATTATGACCTCATCAGTACATGTTTGACTTGTATACATGTTTTATATACCCAGAATCATGTAAAAATTTCTTAGGTGAAAAGAAACCCCAAGTGGAAAAAGTTTAAGAAGCCCTGCTATGCAGAACTTAGAAAATTTTAGTCTTGCTTAAGTAAGTAATTGCTAGCACATTTCATAAATATATCCATATTTCAGTTGTTTTATGGAGCATTTATCTCAGAACCTCAACCATGAGGGGCAGTGGGAGGTGTGAAGAAAGCTAGGGAGGAAGAAGAAGGAAGGCAGCAAGGGAAAGGAAAGCAGCATAGAGAGAGGATGGGAAAGAGGTATGGAGGGAAGGAAAAATGGTCTCTCAGACATAATATAGTGTCACAATACTTAATGCAGCAAAGTTCATGCACTTTTTTCTCCAAGGGGAACCCATTTAGTTCCTACTGAATCCACTCAATTTATACCGTGGTAATGAGGAAAAGACAGGAAAATAATAAAGAAGAAATATAAAAATTCAAAATGTAACATTTTTTAAGAGTTCTGTAGTATATGAGTAAATAACCCCATATATTTCAATATTATTCATAATAGTTTTCACATAACATTCTTTACAACAGTCCTGTGGGGGTAGGTGTTAATTCCCTTATTACAGATTAATAAATTGAGCCTGAAAGAGATTATAAGACAGTTCCACAGATAAATTAAGTGTCTGAAGAAGGAGTCAAACTGCAATCTTCCTGACTCTAAGTATGGTATCCTACCACAATGTCATCTACCTGTCCTACAGTGTAATGATCCATATTCATGAGGAGCCTTCAGCATCTAGACAAAATCTGTGAAAGGCAGGGAAGTACACTATCTTATAAATGCTTTTTGAATGAGTTGGACATTAAAAGAGTCAGTTTTAGTTATCTGAAAAAATCATTTATGTGGAATTATTAATTTCTTTACATAAAACCAGCAAAATGAAGTATTATTGTAATCACTCTGCTTCTTTTTAGAAGCCAGCATTTGCTCTCTTGAAAGGTCTTTAATGAAGAAGTAGGCTGATAGTGCTTAGGCTTAGAGGTAAGATATTCTTTTAAAAAGTTCCTGTCAGATTCTTAGTAAGATCCCACTGTTAAAAATTATAGCCTCTGGGAAGTATCTGATGCAGGCTAATGATAGCTGACAACATATCAGTAAAACTTACACTGCCAGCTGTATGACCTTTGGTCTTTGATGATATTACAAGTTCTGGAATAACTTTGTCAGGATATATTTTTCTTGTTGAGGTTTTCATTATTTGAGACAGAAATACTCTCCATGATATTTAATTTATTTTTAACTACATTAATTTAATTCATCAATTTCACCCAGTGGGAGTCAGTTAACCCAAACTTCTTACCTGAAATTTCATACTGTATTATACCTAGTATCTCCATAAAGTTGTTTTACTTAAGGTTGTTAAGAAAGGAACTGCTAGGAAGTTATTTCTATAGGAATTTGGGGAAGATAGTTTCCATCCTGACCAAAATGGATAAAATTCTTTGAAAAATTCTATGAAATAGCACTTTTTAGACTACAAAGTATATTATTCAAAAAATTGTCCATTAAGAAAAACATTGTCACTGCCCAAAAAACGTACACTACTTCTATATATCATTAAACAATAATATATTTTTCACCTATCTAGAAGTGGTATCTGATATATTATTTGCTACAATTTCAATGTCAAAGTTGGTTCCTGTGAGAGAATTAAGTGAAATTTTGATTTTGACAATAGACAAAGCACAAATAACTAATTAAAATCTGTAACAGGATAGCATAACATTTATAATGGGTCTTGTTTTAGTATCAAAGGCATTTAAAAAAAAATCTCAGGGAAATTCATATAAATTTACCTGAAAAATAATTACAGTTCTGATATAATTTTCATATTTTTTTTTATCTTGGAGAAAGTACATAAGAGACTATCTTTCTACAGATTACCATGATGATGATGATGATAAAACAAAATTCCAAAGTAAACAAATAAAATCAGTTACATAATAACTGGCGTACAATGCCTCAGGTCCCACTAAAAAAGTGAAGAACTCAAGTCAGGTTAGCAAGATATTTTAGGGCTAGTTTGTAAAAACAATCAAATATCATGGTCATCTTTTAAATTTGAGAAAGTTTTTTTCAACTCTAGGAGTAATTGACAACTATAAAATTATTTCTGAAAGCCTTCTTATCAGATATATGCAATAGAGTTTTCTGAAGCTCTACAAATCAGAATTATAGGATCACATATTTAGAGCTGGAAGGGACCTCAGAGGTTCTAATTCAACATCTTTAATCACTCCTACTCTTTCTCTATTTACTTATTCTTTCATGCTATTTACAAACAAGTTCAAGTTTCCCCAATCCCTAAAAAAATCCTCACTAGACCCTATCATGCTTATCTTCCTATATTTTTCTCCCTTCTTAGTTAAACAACTTTAAAAAGTAAACTGCAATTGGTGCCTTCAATTTCTTTCCTCTAATTCTACTATGAACACTTTACAATCTAGGTTCTTATTTCATCATTCAACTGAAAGGGCTCTCTCTAGATTTAAGGAGATCTCTTAATTGGCAAATACAATGGCCTTCTTTTTTTCCTCAATTTTTATCCTTTCTGACATCTCTACAGCATTCTGACCAACTTCTCCTCCTAGGTACTCTCTTCTTTCTGAGTTTTCAAGACTCAACTATTACTGGTTTCTCCTATCTAATAGGTCCTCTCTATCTCTTTTTCTAGATTCTTTATCCATGTCATGCACTCCAGTGGTGGATATTCTCCAACTTTTTTCTAAACTTCTTTCTCTTTACTCTTTATAGTCTTACCCATGACAATCTTACCTTCTCCTTTTGGTTTTACTGACTTTGCAGATGATTGCTAGATCTATATAGCCAGCCCTAGTCTCTCTCCTAAGTTCTTTATCAACAGTTATTCAATAATTCAAATCAGAGAAACTTATCAAAATCAACATGCTGAAACCAGAGCTCAGTTTCCTCTCTGCCCACAAACACAGCATTTCAAACTTACCCTATAACTCTCAAGGCCATTAACCCCAAACTTCCAGGCACCAGACTTGCAAATTTAGTTTTGTGCTTAACTCTTTAATCTTGATCACCCCACATATCCAATCATTTAGTAAATCTTGTGATTTTTTTCTTCACAATCTTTTGTGTATATATATCCTCTTTAATCATGCAGCAATCACTCTGGTTAAAGACCTTATCACCTCGACTATTGAAACAGACTTCTAATTGGGCTTTCTGTCTCAAGTTTCTCTTTACTACAATTCTCCATACCACTATCAAAGTCAATTTCCTAAAGTACAAATCAAACCATGTCATACACATCCCCCAAATCCTTTCAATACATTCCAGTGTATTCCTCGAGAACAGATGTTCATAATCTTGGCAATCAAGTGAATCCTATGAAACACTTCTTAGAATATCTTTAAATATATAGATATAGATATAGATAACAAGAGAAACCAAAGGTTAATGAAAATAAATAAAATTTTTCTCCATACTAGATGGGCTCCTTGAAAATTATCCATGGACCCCAAATAAAGAACTCCTACTCTAGAATCAAATATAATTTCCACCATTTGACATGTAAGACTTTTCATAATCCTTCCCCTATTATTTTAGTTTTCTTTCTTGTCCAAGAACCCTACATACATCTCAGCCATTATGCCCTACTTGCTGTTCTTCACATATGATAGTCTACTTCAATTGTCATCCCTTTACATGCCTGGAATACTTTTGCTCCTCACCTCAAACAATTAGAGTTCCTGCCTTCTTTAAGACTCAGCTCAAACACTTAGCTGCTAGTGTTTTTCTCTATAAGGATTAATCTTCTCTACTTTGTAACCATCTTATGTGATTTATGTACAGGAATCTTCCACTGAAACATAAGCTTCTTGAGGGCAGGGACTATGTTTGCTTTTCTTTGTATCATCGGCACTCACGATAATGCCTAACACATAGAAGATGCCGAATAAATGCTTTCTGACTGACACAGGAATCATCCCACAAATGGTTTCTCTTGTTTTCCAACAGTAGGTCATTTTTAGGTTCCTACATTTATCATATATTCCCAGTTTCCCCAAAGAAAACCAAAAGGACAATTTGTTTTTAATTCATTACTGCTACAAGAAGTGCTACTATAAATATATTCATGCATATGGGGGATTTTCTTTTTATCACTGACTTCTTGAGGTTCATGCCTAGCAGGAAAATCTCTGGGTCCAAAGGCTATGGATGGATAGGAGATCAGCTTTTGAAGAACTTTAAATGCCAAGGAGAGGAGTCTATATCTGCTCTTCTGAGTAAATGGGAGCTCCCATAAATCAACTGTGTAGGAGAGTGATATGTTCACATCTTCACTTTAGGAAAATCACTTTGGTGGCTATATGGAGGATGATTTGGAGAAAGACATATAGAAGGGAGAACAATCAGAAGACCACTGTTACACCCCTCTTTGGTGTAGTTATTACACCCAATTTTATAGTACATTTTATGTTACTGACCTATTAGACTCTAAATTTCCTAGAAGCCATGGCTAATTGAAATTTTAAAGCACTATAAATTTTATGCACTAAGTAGTATTTTTTTTCAATTACATATAAACGTAATTTTCAGCATACATTTTTGTAAGATTTTGAATTCCAAATTTTCCTCCTTCCTTCTCTCCCTTTTTCCCTTCTGTAAGACAGAAAGCAATCCAATATAGAGGATGCATTTACAAGCATGTTTCCACATTAGTCATGTTGTGAAAGAAGAATCAGAATTAAAGGGAAAATCTACAAAAAAAGAAAAAAAAAAAATTTCTCCCTCCTCTCCACCCCAGTGAAATTAATATGCTTCAAACTACATTCAGACAATATTTCTTTCTCTGGATGTGAATAGCATTTTCCATCACAAAGTCTTTTTGAATTGTCTTGGATTATTGTATTGCTGAGAAGAACTAAGTCTATCATAGTTGATCACATAATGTTGCTGTTACTGTGCATGATGTTCCCTTTACTTCACTCAGCATCAGTTCATGTAAGTCTTTCCAGATTTTTCTGAAATCTGCCTGCTCATCATTTCTTATTAAACAACAATATTCCATTACATTCATATACTACAACTTGTCCATTTATTCCCCAATTGATGGCATTTCTCCACAATTTCTAATTCTTTGTCACCACAAAAAGAGCTATTACAAATATTTTTGTTCATGTGGGCCCTTTTCCCTTTTTTTGTGATCTTTATGGGTTATAGACCTAGTAGTGGTTATTACTGGATCAAAGGGTACGGCTCTTTGGGCCTACTTTCAAATTATTCCCCAGAGCGATTAAATCAGTTCACAACTCCACCAACAATACAATAGTTTTCCAACATCTTTTTCAACATTTATCATCTTAATTTCCTATCATACTAGCCACTCTGACAAGTTGAGGTAGTACTTCAAAGTTGTTTCTTCCATATAAATGCTATATATTATCATTTTCACTAATAGTAATTCTGTTGCTTCCTGTCAGAAAAAAAAAATGACAAACCTAAAGATGGAAAAATCAGAACTCATCTAGTCCATCCTCCCCACTGCAACTCTCACACCTATTTTACAGAGGTGAAAATGAAAACTTGAAGAGGTCTGTGGACTTGCCCAAAGTCATGCTGGCTGTCAGAATCCTTGATAACTCCAATCTCAGAACAGAACAATTAAAGAAAGTGAGTGTTGGTGTAATGTGGGGAAGAGAAGGGCAGAGTAAGGAAGAGGAAAAGGAAAAATCAAGAGAACTATAATGCAATTTGGTCTTTGATAGTATTATCAAAGTTCCCAGAATACCCATTTATTTCTTTATATAACCCTATTAAAGGGGCTGAGTGATTTGAATGGTACAAATATGGAACTTCTTTAATAGCACCTGATCCTTTCCTTCAGTCTTCAACCACCATACCAATCATCTCTAATTCAAGGAACTGGGATGCTTGAGTGAAACTTATATTCTCAACTCTCTTGCCACAAAGTCAACTTATCAGTCAAAGGATTAAAAAGTACAAGTTCTGTAAATAAGAAATGCCCAAGATAAGAAAGAGAATGGAGTCAATACCTTTGATCTAATTTTTAAAAGTTACAATTATTCTGTCAAGTATCAGCTGCCCAGAATTTACAGAAATGCATGAAATTAAGGAGACAAACATTTCCACCTTGACTATATGCAGATAAAATTAAATATTCTAGAAACTAATTTTCTATGAACTAAATCTGCTAACATTTCAAATGATAATATACAGAGCAAAAACTATATTTTGCATTTTTTTGTATCCTCAGTGCTTACCAGAGTGCCTGGTGATTTCATAAATGCTGACTGATTGATTCTGTACGCACTTAAGCTAAATTTGCTAGAATGTTTTAATTTCATTGTATAATGTTTTTATCCTTTTTAAATCCTGTAGCCTAGTGGCTAATAGATCTTCAGAAGTAAGGAAAACAAAGGGAAAGTTGGTAGCTATAAATGGTTCCTACTTGGAGGGACATTAAGAAAGTCAAAGCATATCAAAATTGGGGAGACGATTCTGGCTTTATAATCCAAATAGTAACTCAGTGGGTGGATATGTTCTTTTTGTCTGCTTAGGTCCTCTAGACCTGAGGAAAAAACAACTGGTTTAACTATGTCACCTTATTCTCAAGCAAGGTACCATTCATTATTCACACCTGATGTGTGTATAATGAATTAATCTCTAATGATTAAATTTGAGGGTGACATAATTTAAGATGTCAAAAAAATACTTGGCTCACAATTTTTTCTCCTCCCCAACTCTTGCCTTCATATGAGTAATTTAACATACATATTATTTTTCAATCCACTCACTTCCCAAGGGCTATTCATCCTCTTATTTTGGCTATTTGAAAAGATAGTCATATACATAATCTTGCCACCACCTACATCTATCTAAGTTCAAAATTCTGATATCTCCTTATCCAACCATTAACTATGGGCTTTCATTTCTCCTTTTGTTTTCTTTTCAAAACCCTATTAATTATTAAAAGAAAAATCTAACAAAGAAGTCTTCTCAATGAGAAAAATAAGTTAGCAGAATTTCAGTTTTGGAAAAATCTAATAAAGAAGTCTTCTGGGGGAGAATTCTGGGAAGATGGCAGAGGAGGTTGGTAAATTTTAAACTCTCCAGATGTTCCCCATATATAGAACAAATCTGCACCTCAGGGCAAACATAGACTAGTGAAAAGTCAAGATGACTTGGAGGCAGAATGGGGAGGCCTCCTGATATAACCCAAGATGATATAAAGAAAAAACTCAGGCTGGAAATTAACCTGTCTCAAGTACAGAAATCTCCACAGAAACATTAAATGGGGCTTCTCAATCTAGCTGGGTATGGCTGGAGAACAGAGCAGCAACCACAGACTTTCACCTCCCAGAGTTGGGTGTTGAGTTAGTTGGGTTTCAGTCTGAAAAGGTTGAGTGAACCTATAGGCTGAATGGGAATGCCAGGTCCAGATGTGCTGCTGAGACATGGTCCTGGGCAAGAAGGAACCAGCATTTAACGAGTGCAGAGGCAGTGGGATAGAAACACAACAGTGTTTCAAGTTGGTACTTGAAGAAGGGTAGTGATGATCATAGTTTCTGGTTAGAGTGGAGAGCTGAGGGGAAATTTGAGGCACCTCCCTTCTACTCCCACCCTACAATTAGAGGTGCTTACATTAATATTTCTTATTTTTAAAAAAATGGAATCTGCAAAGAAGAACCCTACCATTGAAACATATTATAGGAACAGGGAAGACCAGGGTTCATCTTCATAGAAAAACACTTAAGTAAAAAAAAAAAAAAAAAAAAAAAGAACAAGAAAAAGAAAAAAACTTCTACCCCAAAGAGTAATGTGAAATGGCTCCCTGTCGAGAGAGAATTTATAGAACTCAAAAAAGAATTTAAAAATCAAATGAGAGACATTGACGAAAACTAAAAAAATAAAAACAAAAACAAAACAAGAAGATTAAGGGGAAAAAAATTAACCAACTAGAAAAGGAGGAACAGAGTCTCAAAGATGAAAATAATTCTTTGAAAAATAGAATTGAGCAAAGGGAAGCCAGTGAAACTATGAGAGACCAAGAAATAATAAAACAGATCATAAAGAATGAGAAACTAGAGCAGAATGTGAAACATAAGAAAAACGGCGGATCTGGCCATTTCTCAGATCTGGAGAACAGATCAAGAAAAGAAAACCTAAGTATAATTGGACTGCCAGAAAGTTGTAATCAAAAAGAGAACCTTGAAACAATGCAGGAAATAATCCAAGAAAATTGTCCTGGAGTGGCAGAACATGAGGGGAAAGTAGAAATAGAAAAAATTCATCAATCACCACCTCAAAAAGATCCTTTGTGGAAAACACATAGGAATATTATTGCCAAACTTAGAAACCCCAGAACAAAAAGAAAATTTTTCTAGAAACAAGAAAAAAACAACTCAAATATGCTGGAAATACAATTAGAATTGAATAAGACTTAGCAGCTACAATAAAAGACTACAGGTTCTGGAATCACATCTATTAACAATCAAAAGAATTTTTGCCCAAAAAATACCATATCCAGCAAAATTATCTACAATTTTGAATCAGAAAAAATAGATCTTCAACAAACATATATTTTCAGGACTTTCTGTCAACCAAACCTGAACAAAAAAATTTAACATATGAAAGATCAATTTTAAGGAACTTAACATAGAACAAACTTTTTTTTTCTTTTAACATGAGAAATATATATATTATTTAAAATTCATATCAATAATAGGGCAATTCAAAAGAGTCAGGTTAAAAATTGTAATCGTGTTACACAAATGAGATGCAGACACAGAGGCATTCAAGGAGGAAGAATCCTAGTTCTGGACAAAATAGAAGACAACAGAACTTTACAGTTTTCTTCTTTCCTCTTCTAAACAATTAACCAATGGTTTCCAAGTTTCAAGTTCTGTCCCATAACATCTCCCTGTAGGATCAAATCAATTGTCTCTATTCATTCCAGTGACTTAGCACCTTGTAAAAATCCTAACAGAAAACCAAATTACCCGTATCAAAAATGAAAAGGGTGAACTTACAATCCATGAAGAGGAAATTAAAGCAATAATTAGAGCTATTTTGCCAATTTTATGTCAATAAATCTGATAATCTAAGTAAAATGGACGAATACTTATAAAAAATATAGATTGCCCAAATTAACAGATGGGGAAATAAATTAAATAGTAATTTTAGAGAAAAAAACTGAACAAGCCATTAATGAACTCCCTAAGAAAAAATTTCCAGGGCCAGATGGATTTACAAGTAAATTCTTCCAAACATTTAAAGAACAATTAATGCCAATACTATATAAACTATTTGGAAAAATAGAAGGAGTCCTACCAACAACCTTTTATGACTCAGATATAGTGCTGACAGCTAAACCAGGAAGGATCAAAACGGAAAAAGAAAATTACAGACCAATTTCCTAATGGATATTGTTGCAAAAAAAACTTTTTTATTTATTTTATTTTATTTAATATAAGCAAAGAATCACAGCAAATATATCAGTAGGATAATATAATAAGAGTACGTAGGATTTATGCCAGGAATGCAAGGTTGTTTCAATGTCAGGAAAACTATCAGCATTAATGACCATAGCAAATAACCAAACTAATAGAAATCAAATGATCATATCAATAGATGAAGAAAAAGCATTTGAGAAAATACAACATCCCTTCTATTAAAAACACTAGAAAGCACAGGAGTAAATGGAGTTTTCATTAAAATGATAAGTAGCATCTATCTAAAACCTCATCACACATTATCTGTAATGAGGAGAAGCTAGACATATTCCCATTAAGCTCAGGGATGAAACAGTTTTCCATTATCATGATTATAATTCAATACTGTACCAGAAACGTTAGCTTTAGCAATAAGAAGAAAAATAAAACAAAGAAATTAGAGCAGATAATAAGGGAAAAAATTATCACTCTTTGCAGATGATATGATGGTATGCTTAAGAGAATCTTAGAAAATCAACTAAAAAATATTAGAAGCAATTAACATTAACAAAGTTGCAAGATATAAAATAAACCCACATAAATTATCAGCATTGCTATATGTTACCAAGTCCAGTAGCAAGAGACAGCAAGAGAAATACCATTTAAAATAACTGTAGATAATATAAAATATTTCTGAAGTCTACCTGCCAAGACAAAGTCAACGAACTATGTCAACATAATTACAAAACATTTTCCACACAAAGTTAGATCTAAACAATTGGAAGAATATCAAATGCTCATAGAGTGTTTGAACTAATATAACAAAAACAACAATTCTACCTAAATTAATCCATTTATTTAGTGCCATACCAATCAACTGCCAGGAAATTACTTTATAAAGCTAGAAAAAATAATATCAAAGCTCATCTGGAAGAACAAAATGTCTAAAGAATTGAGCCAAATTTATGAGAATGAAAGCCATTCCCCAAATGATAAATGGTCAAAGGTTTTGAACAATTTTCAGACACAAAAATTAAAGTCATTTCTAGTCATATAAAAAAATGTTCCAAATCATTATTGATTAAAGAATGCAAATTAAGACAACTCAGAAGTACTACTTTATACTTCTCAGACTAAGGATCACAGAAAAAGATAATGATAAATGTTAGAGGGCATGTGGGAAAACTGGGACACTAATACACTGTTGGTGAAATTGTGAACTGATCCAACCATTCTGGAAAGCAATTTGGTATTATGTTGAAAGAGCTATAAAACTGTGTGTACCTTTTGATCCAGCAGTATCTCTCTACTGGATCTGCATTCCAAAGAGATCCTAAAAAAAAGGGAAAATGTCCTGTGCAAAAAAAGATCTGGTAATTGAATGGATGGCTATCAATTGAAGTATAATTAAATAAGTTATGGTATATGCTAAGTGAAGCGAGCAGGACCCAGAAAACATTGTATACAACATAAGTGAGAATCAACTGTGATGGAATTGGCTCTTCAACGATGCGTTGATTCAAGGCAATTGTAACAGACTTGGGATGGAAAGAGCCATCCACATTCAGAGAGAGAACTATGGAGACTTAATGTGGATTAGCACATGATATTTTCACCTTTGGTGTTTGCTTCTTTTTCCTTTTGATCTAATCTTTCTTGTACAATATGATAAACATGAATATATGTTTAGAAGAATTGTACATGTTTAACCTATAATGGATTGCTTGCTGTATAGTAGAAGGGGAGGGGAGAGCGAGGAAGAAAATTTTGGAACATAAAGTTTTACAAAGGTCATCGTTGAAAATTATCTTTGTGTGTGTTTAGAAAAATAAAAAACTATTACGAAATAGCAACTCTAAGTGAAACCAAAGTCCTTTCTCAAGCTAAACTGCTAAGCATTCAGATTCTACTGCAGAGAATGAAACACCTGGTCTGGCCACACTGTTGGAATGCTAAATGTAGGTTTGCCTAAAAGACTATTTTTACAAAGAATTCAAACTAGGCAAGCACACAAGCACACTCTCATGATCTCCTTGAACAACTCTGGAATAGATTCTGAGGCACAGAAGACAATGACACACAGACCCATCCAACATAGGTCTTACATCAAAGAAGTTCCTGTGTCGTGTACCAACGTGATTTTGCTTTAAACTTAGAAGCAATCAGTAAATAAATATAACATGAAAGTTAGACAATATATAAGAAAAAACACATATACAAAATGGTATATAAATATAAACAAGCAATTTTCATAGGAAAAAATTCAAGCCATTGCTAACTACATGACAAAATGTTCCAAATCTAATAATAAAAGAAATAGAAATAACAAAAAAATTTTCCCCCACATACATCAAATTGGCAATTTTAAAAGGTAGCTGCAAAACTCAGCAATTACATATATACTTATTATGCTGAGTTTTGCAGCTACCTTCAAAACTAGGTTAAAAAATATAATCCCAATTTAGCTTTTTTTGAAAATTCAGCACATATCTGGAATATCATTCCTATCATCAATTGAAAAAAAATTTTTTTTGTTTTTCATTTTCTTTAAACTAGACTTGGAATTTCATCTCATAGAGAGTGCCTGATAACAAACTGTCTTCTAATATGGGAAATTAGCTACTATTCTTCAAGTTGTAGTCTTAAGTCACTGGGAACATGTAGCTAACTATATATCAGAAAATGGAATCGAATAGAGTTCCTACAGACATTGAGGCTCAGCCATGCTACTGTCAACAATGTCTCCATACTGCTGACATTCACATAAAACAATGTGACAATCATATAAGTAGCAAGAGTAATGTAACCCACGATTCTTACCTAGCAAATTAATTTGATACGTAGATATGGTCAATTGTGTTTTTCTCTCAGTCATTCTACAAATATTAATTAGATTCTTATATTGCTGATCTCAATGATAAGTGCTAAAGTACACTTCAGGTGTACTTTAGGTATGATAATGAAAGGAAAAGATAATCCTGGCCTTCACAGTGTACATTCTAATGGCTGAGATATTTTAAAGTGATAAGTAAGAAATCCATGGGTTTCTTACTCTTTTTGATGGTAACTTCTAAATCCTGCTTTTCTTCTTCTAAGTTTAAAAGTTTATGTATTTTCACATTGTCAGACATACCCATGATCAAATGTAAGTATATAATACTTTCCCACAATTCTAGATTTTCACTGGCAGTGCTCCACTTCAACGGAGCAGATGGCCAAGCAGTAACTATATGGTCAAAGGTAGTTTTTTAGAGTTCACATTACATATTACAACACTATTTTGGGGGGAGAGGAGGCATACTTTGTGACTGTCAGTTTTAATACCAACTTTTTGCTTTAAATAATTTATTTCCACCTGCCAGTAAACATTTATTTATATATATATTTTCCTTTGAAACAACAGCATAAGCCACCTTTAGATTATCTTAAAAAAAAAAAAACCTTCTATTCTTAAACATGTCATAATATAAGAGTGACAATGCAGAATAAAAATAAGCCAAATTGGTGCACGATTATCAAGATTTTAGTGAAGAATAATACATAATTAAGTTATAAACAGTATATCCCTAATTAAATTCACTCAAAAAATTTGCTATGTTATCTTTCATATGTTATATAGCCTTTAAATTCTGAATACATGATTTACTGTTCTTAACAAGAATCTATATCAAAAGATTAAATCTTTTTGGATTTAAAAATTAGTACCTTAAAAAATAAAGTTGTTCTCTGGGTGCTAATTAGCTTTAACTATAATGATAATGATAAATAACTTTTAAGAGTATAAGCCATAAATCATATTGAGAAAAATGAATGAAATATATATAATCCAATTAATATTTTTCAAAATATATTATTCCAGTGTTTTACATAAAGATATTTTGATTAAGGCAAAATGTAAGGGTGATTAAAACTCAAATAATTAAATACAAACCCCCAGATGGTGTTACTGGAATAAATAATATAATAGATAATATGAAAAGCAGATTTAAATATCATAATTTATAACAGTTGAATTCTAATTCTAATAAACTCCACTTAAGAGTATACATAATGGTTAAAATAAATTGAGAGCCACCTCAGGAGGCTGCTGATTATACAATGGACAGAATTTCAAGTATTTACTTAGAGATTTCAATTCCTATCTAGGTAAATGTTATGCATTTTCATAGGAGAAGAGCAAAGTGCCCCAAAGGGTTTCATTCTAAGTAATGAAGGCAATATAGTTTAGGAAAATTCATATCTGGTTTCAAGATGATGGTCTTATTTTAAGGCAGGGCAAGTATTATTGTCAGTGTATACATATTTCTTCAAGTGTATTAACAACTGAATAGCTCATAAGAGTACAATGTTTTGAGGAGAAATTAAAAAAAAAAAAAAAAAAGTGTGAAGAATAAAATCCCAAACAAAAAGCAATAGGGCAGAATAGACTAAAATAAATTCTTAGATATAAGTTAACAGTAAAAGTCTAATAATACAGGTTTTCAGTTGAGGCCATCCTTTTCTAGAGTGAATGTATACCGATTCAAATAAACAAAGATCATGATATAAATAGTTTAACGAGTAAGATCCTAAAAATCCAAACTAAATTTACATTTCATTTACTATTTTATATAAATTTGAATTTCAAATTTATATTGCAGACTGCAAATTACAAATGACATAATTGTTAATGCGATCTTAGTGTTTCTTGTACTTTTCTTTTTCATTGCAAACTAAATAATCTTTGACAATCACAAACATTTCAAAATAAAAATGGAGGACTGACTACAAGAAATTCCAAACTTTTACTATTTTTTTAAATAAAGAAATATGGATATACATTTAAGAAAGTATTAACAAATTTCTGCATCCTTATGCATTTCCTTTTCTCTATTCACTTTTTGAAAATCTATTACTGACATTCTTTTCTCATCTGTATTACTACCTAACAACATACCAATGCTCAGTAGAAGCTTGTCTTTACAACATACACGTATGATCCAAAAAAAGAAGTCAACACAATGACCATATATGAAAAGGTACATCTGGTTCAATCAAAGAGATAAAAGGTATGCTTTAGCATTGGTTTTTATAAATCATAATTATCGTCACTTTTTTTCTCTGGTTTTCATTGAATTTCATAATAAAGCAAAAATAACTTAGTAGGAATGCTTTATTTCAAGACATTTAAAAAGTCTTTCTGATGCACTTCAGAAAAAAAAATGACTTAGAAGGCAAATGTGAAAATAGGGAAAAATTAAGAATTTCAATAAATTTGTGAAGACAATTCCTAAATATTCATTATAAAAAGTCCAAAACACTGGAAACTCAGACTTGGAAGCAACTTCAGAGATCATTTAGTTTAAATCCTATTTAAACTTTCCCTATTTAATACTCTGAGCAAATGTTCATTCAGCTTTTGTTTAAAGGCCTACTGTGAAAGAAAATGCACTCTCTTGAAACAGCTCATACTACTTTTGAACAGCTCTAGGTTTTAGAAAACTTTGAATTCTCAAGAGGTTCTACTATATTAAGAAGTCATAATTACAATTACATTTGGAAAATTCTTGTTTTTAACACCGACAACATATTAGTCCTTTAGATAAACACCAAACTGTCCCCAACCCCACTCCCCAAAAAAGAGAAATTGTATTAGATTATTTATTAATATATAATATTTGGAAAGGACTTGTCATAACTCACTATTTTCTTTCTCTTGTCCTGTTCTGTAGGTGGCTCTTCATCCTCTGCTACTTTGGGCTCTTCAAAATGAGACATCAACATGCAGCTAAGAATGTAAAATAAAAATCAATCATATGGACACAAAATCAAATTTAAATGTTTTTATACAGCTAACTCAAAAGTATTAAGTATACAAAATTAATGTAAAAGTCTGATGTACCCAACAAATTAGGAAGTGGCTATTCCTACTACATTAAGAATTTTCATTTCATAATTAGAATAACAAATCCTATTCTGTAAGTGTGTATATATATACATATATATATGTGTGTGTGTGTGTGTGTGTACACACACTTATGTTAACACTTCCTAGCTGTGTGACCCTGAGTCTGTCACTTAACCAAATTGCCTCAGAAAAAAAAAAAAAAGATAACATTTACTATTCAAAATTTCAAAAGTCTGATGGAACTAAACTGATAAATAAGTTTATAAAATTATATTTTATAATTTATATTTTATACCATTATGAATGTAATTGATTTAGTAGTTGCAAAATTTCCTATGGGGAATAAAAGGTTTCCCCATTGCCAAAGAAACCTACGTGACCTCTAATTGTAAAAGCAATAGAAAACAATACTCATAATAGTTCCACTGATTCTTCTCTGAAAATCATCACACAAAAAATATTGTCCCAACAGACTTTATACCATTAATATGTGATTTAAAATAATATATAGCTCATTTAGAATTTCACTCCAGACAATTCAAATATCTGGTTTCTGTGTGAGGTTTGCATGTACAGCAGTCACATAACTTCACTATATCTAGAAAAATGTCATATCAATAATCAGTATAATTCCAACATATGAGACATTGCTAAAAAGCGGTATCTGGCATTTATTAGTGAGAATTATGCTTTAAAACTGCAAGGTGACTTAGGGTGCTTAGTAAAGATTCCAGTAAGTCAGAAATTTCTGGATAACACACGCACCACAAAGAAAAAATTCCCATTTCTTAATTTCTTTTCTTATGAAGAAGATGTAAGGATGATCACAGCTAGCAAAGCCAGCAGGAGGCAAAACTAGTTTGAAAGGAGTTAATTTTTGACCTCTGGCTTGAGAAAATTTGGTAGTACTGAAACTTTTTGGGTTTTTAGCAGTTCTCTTGGTAATCTTCTTTTTCTCTACTCACACAATAACCACTCTAATTGAGGTCCTCATCATCTTTTACCTGAACTCTTCCCTCAGCCTCTATAAATCTCTAAATATTCTAATTCATTCTCTCCACAAGGATATTCCTAAAAAACAGGCTATACCATTCCCCTACACCAAGAACTTTAATGATTCCCTATTAAAGACCTTAACATCCTTCACAATCTGGATACAAGCCCACTTTTACAGACTTATTTCACATTACTTTCCTTTCTAGGATGACTATTCCCAATGCATGACCTTCTAAGGCTCTCCATAATAGAACAAGATTCACCCTGTCAGGGTGATCTGGGACAAATTCATTCAATTTTTTTAGATTTTAGCTACCTCATATCCGATAATGGATTTGATAGCCTCAAAGGTACCTAAATCTATGATCCTGTGATTTCATAGTTTAATGTCAGTTAACCTCACATAATTTCTAATTTCAATGAAAGCTCAGTTCAGATGTCAATTGCCACAGGAAACCAATCTTGATTTTCCTAGTTGTAGTCTTTGCCCTCTTATCAGTTACACTGAACATATTTTATATATAATTTCCTATGTATGTTATTTTCCCAACAGAGTACATCAAACTGTGACCTCTCTTTTTAATCTCCATACCTAAATTTCTAGTGTGCAGACATTTCAATTTCAATGTATATCTGGCATCTCAAACTCAATCTACCAAAACAAAGCAAATAAAACCTACTCCATTCTTTCTTTTCTCTGTTAACTACATCACCCAATTTTCTATGTTTCATGTCTTAGTACATACAATGTCCACTTCACCCACACTTCCCATACCCAACCAGTTTCCAAGTCCTATTGGTTCTACCTGTGCAAAGTCATTCAAATGGGTCTGCTCCTCTGGATTAATACAGTGTAAACAACACCATTACCACATGATTAGACAATTACCAAGTCTTCTATCAGGTCTACCTGCCTCCACTCTTACCCTCTTCTTCACACTACTAACTGAAAAAAAAAAAAAAAAAAAAAAAAAAAATTCTTCTTTACATTATTTGGTCATGTTTTTCATCTCTTCAAAAATATGCTGGGCCTGAAAGTCTTTTATAATTTATGACACAGTATCTTTCAGGTTTTTTAATCTTATATACAACATCCTTGAGTAGTAATTTCTGCTCCAGCAAAATTAAATTGAACTTCTTACTTCTACTGGGTGCAACATGTATAACTCCTATTTCTTTTTGTATATAGCTAACCACTTATTCTATTATCTAAACTATTATTTATTTATTTTAATGTGTATATTTTTCATTTAGTTTACATACACACACAAACATACATACATACATAACTAAATGAAAAAAATCCAACCACTTCATTTTCTAGGAGGATACTTAAGTCCAAGAAAGCAAAAGAGGTGAGTTACAGAGCCATCATTTAAATCTAAATACTCCTTCCAATTCAAGTTTTCTTGCCACTGGATTTTTAGAAAATGATTTCTTTATTAAATATTTTAATCTCTAGCTATAGTGATGTTAGATTTTATGAAGTTCTTTCCCCTTAATTTGTTTCTTCTAGCATCCTAAAACACAGTCCAATTTAAAAATGAGCAAATACCATAGCAGTACCACAGCAGCATTTTTTCTCTTACCAAAAAAAACTATGCACAAGATAATTCTCCTAAGTTATTTAATAATGAAAAGGCTTATTCTTTCTGCTATTAATTAAATGAAAACATAACTAATTAAAAAACTGATAGTATTTTTAAACTCAAAATGAGATTAATAGTTTTTAAATCTTCTATACAACTTCAACTTCTTAATTTTCTGGACAAAAACCTGCATCAAGATATTAATGAGTTATATGATACTGTCTTGATTACCCATAATTATAGGCAGAACATAAAATGGTTAATGACATACTTATAAACAAAGATTTAAATTTAATAGTTTAAAGAGAAAAAGAACTTTTGAAAGAATATAAAAATATAATCAAAGAACTATAACTTAAAATATAATTTTCATTATAAGAATAACATTATATAATCTTGTTAAGATGGGTCTTATAAAGGGGTCATATAGTATAACCAGAAAATTTCTTTGCCAATATTCTAAGTACTTAGAACTAGAATTAGTCCTTACGTGTAATTTTTAGCTCTCACATGATTATCCAGAAACCATCTGTCTTAATAACAGTTTTTCAGCTTCCATACATTTCAGTTTAAAAGTATGAACAGATACTTTGTTAAAGAGGTTTTTAAAGAAAATTAATCCAAGAACTGGAAATAATGACTTAAGAAAATTGGTCATTCAGACATTACAAAAGGGATAATTCAGCTTTCAAAAGCAGTAGCTTCTTCTACAGGTGCAAAAAAAAAAAAAAAAGTTTTCTTCCTTGGCATTATTAATTCATTCTAAATTGGGAAAACAATTGAAAATTTTAAAAAAATCCAGGAAAGACTGTCCTTTTTAAATCTACGAATAAACAGGAAGAGGAAGTTAAAAACGGAATTCTCTAAGTAACAATACTTTTGGTTTTTTATTTTGACTTGGCTAAAAGTTTTTTTAGATTCCAAATTCAGCCAGCTATCATGTACTGTTTGTTCAAAGAAAGAAGTTCAGAGCTGGAAGGACTTTTGACTTAAGCTTCATTCATTTTCATGAATAAGAGAACTAAGGCACAAAGTCAGTTATTAATCCAGACTAAATAAATAGTAAAGCCATAAAAATTCAATAAAAAGTTCAATAAACATTTCTTAAAAACCTATAATAACACACAAAACATAAGTGCACTAAGAGAGGTGCAAAACAACATATAATGGAAGTCAGAAGAAGAGTATTACCTGCAGTGGTGAATCAGGAAAGGTTTTATGAATAAGAAAGCAATAAGGGATACATAGGAATTAAACCAGAGGGAGAAACATATTCTAGGCATAAGAAGTAGAATAAGGAAAGACAGGAAAGAGAGAAAGGTTTGGACACATAATAGGCTATAACCCAGATGTCCTCAAAAAACAAGGTTCACTATACTATCTAGAAAAGAAAACTTGATGTCTTCTCATTTTTATTACTTGTTCTTTCCCACTGAACTTTCCAAGTTCAAGGTCCTTTCTGGATCATAATATTATCTTCCTAACTGGTTCATTTTCCTATCTCTGATTTCTCTCTTTTCCCTTTCATTTTACCATTCTAAGTACTACATTTCCTTCAAAATAAAAACTTACACAAATCCTAATATTTCTTGAACTCAATCAATGGTTTGGAGAAACCTAAGTCTGAAAAGAATTTGATGATAATTATTATTTAGAAATAAGGTGACAAAAAGAAAATGTGTATTAAGAGTCATTCTAGGGCTTGGGTAGATATTACATGAAAAGCAATGCCAAGTTCCAAGCTAGGAGCTGGACAAAACCAGGTTAGGAACTAGAACAAGACAAACTAGAAAGGTGGAAATAGGAACTAAGACTGAATGATGGTGAGCCAAGTCAGAAGTGGACAAGCCATCAAGATGATAAAACTGGAGTTGAAGAAGTCACAGAGATCTCTTCCCAAAAAGTGAACTGATAACAGTAGAATCTTTCTGTGAAGTAAGGTTGAAAGTCTTCAAGACCATCTTACTCAGAAGAGGAGGCAATCTATCCCAGATCTAATTTGGACTCCTCACAAGATCATATATATGTTGAAAAATATAAGAATCTGATATCAAATATTGTGTAACTGGTCATACAGAAGCAGAATTCAGAATACTATAGTAAAGGCATGTCTGCTAGGTGTACAAATTTAAATTATCTATCATTCTATATATTATATAATAATAATAATATAGCATTTAATAGATTTAACTATTAACCAGAACCCAGTAAAATTAATTTGCCTGCTTACTCTCTATAAGTTCCTGTTTCAGGATCTTCTGTCATGACATCATGTAGGCCTTCCACTGAAATGTTAATGATGCCACAGAATTTATCCTGGATGACTCTGGAAGAAAAAAAAAAAAAAAAGAAAATAGAAAAATGAGACAAAGAGAAACTAAACAGATTGTTATTGAAAAAAATGTTTTAAAAAGAGAATTTTGAGTTCTTAAACATGTTCCATTAAAAAAAATCCTTGAAATATGTTTCTTCAGGTTTAAAACTGTCATGTTATGAATCACACAATTCAGGAAACAATGATAATTTCAGTAAACAAAAACATTTTCTGTTTAAATTTTGGAAAAAAAAAAAAAAAGATCAAAATGTTTTAGTACACTCTTGAGTAGCAATCTTTCCTCCAGCTAAATTAAATTGAACTTCTTAAATTAAATTGAACGAGTATAATTCCTATTTCTTTTTGTATCTAGCTAACCACTCTCCCTTCAAACCACTCTCATACTGCTGCTTGGATGATCATCTTAGTGCATAATACTCATCTTTCTTTATTGCTTTACAATTTGTAAAGCCCTTTACATGTATTCTCTCTTTGGATATTCATAAAGTCAGTTGTTACTATCCCTAATTTATAGATAAGGCAACTTGAAGGCGAGCATGGTTAAGTAATTTATTTAGGGTAACAGAACTACTAATTTATATAATAACACTCAAACTTAAGTTATTCTGACTCCCAATTCCAACACTGTATCAATTGAGGCAAGCTGCCTCAAGTTGCCATCATTTCATCAGGTAGGCAAGCCCAAGCTAGGGGATTTCTGGATGGCTCTGCCACTCAACCTCTTCCATACTTGTGAGCTTTTGATAAAGTTATGATCTGACTATGGGTTTCAGGAGTATCACCTCAAAAATGCCTCATCCCTTGTATTCAATGAAGCTTAAGATTTCAAAGATCCCTGCCCTTAGCATCTAACAGAATCAGGGACTTGCTTCACACATCCTTGCTATATCTTCCACTCCCTTCTTTTGTCTCCTACTCAGAGACTCGCCTCAAAATGACATTATCACTCAAATAACAACATTATGATAATCTCTTGCTCAATGATTTCATAAAGAACTCTGATGCCTAAGCTGCTCAGAGTAAAGTTTGGTTATTACCTGCCTTCTTCTTCCCAGGTCCCTATCTCACTATGCTTTTTTATTAGTAACAAACTGCCTGTCAAGTTAATCTTACCTCAAACTACTCTGTATGGATTTTGTATTCAATTTTCTATGTGCCTAGTGTAAGATTCTTGATGGCCAGTATAGCCATCCTTCTAGCTCTATCACATAGGACAAGGAATGTCACATATTAGCCAAATTCAAAAATACTTTCTGAATCGCTGAATTGAATGTAACTCTTCTCTAAAACCTCCAATGGCACTCCATTGCCTACTCAAAAAAGGATAAAATCCTGCTAATGAGCTCTTCATGATTTGTCTCCATCCTACCTTTTAGCTTTATCTCATGGACTTAACACTCCAAACAAACTGGGCCACTCACCATTGCACATTATTGGCTCTTTCTCCCAAACAAGCCTGAAATTATCCTTCCCTTTTCCATTTTTCTATCTGTTGAAATTTTTCTATTCGTTTAAGAGTTAATTCACAATGTCCTTCTCCATGAATTTTTTCTTCTTTTCGACCTCAGTCTTCAAGGTTCTTTGCTAGGAAATCTCCTTTGGAATTATCTTCTGTCATTGTTATATATATATACACACACACACACACACACACACACACACACACACACACACACACACACACATATATATATATACATATGTGTGTGTGTTTCCATGTATTAAATTATAAACAAAGTTTAAGTCATTGCTATTACTGTATTCCCAGATCCTAGCTCAGTGTTCTACATTCATGATGCACTTAAAACCTGTTGAATTAAAATGTTACAGAATTTATATGGTCAGTAGTAGTTCTTCATCTGACCACAAAAGAAGCTCATGTTCTTTGAATAATTCTTCTAGGAGTGACAGACATACATTTATTTAATTCTCATCCAATCCTCTTTTCTTATCCTTCTCCGGTTGGGATCTATTTTTGAAAGCGCTGTAGAGAATAAGGATGTAATCACTGTTTATAAAACAAAGTTTTATATTTTCTCTGTCCAAAATTTCTTGTCATTCAAGGATTGGACCTATCAATCGGCCCAAATGACTCTAACCAAATGAGTTTAAACACCTTATAAGATATCACAATCACTGGCTAAATTACTATGAGCTTTCTCATTATATTTTAAACTAAAATTAACTATGGAAAACAAAAAAGATTTTAATTTCATGGTCTCCAGAATAATCTGATAAAAGATAAAATTAAATGTGATAGTGAAACAGTAATCTATTAAAACACAACAAAAAAATTTTTTTCAAGCTACTGATCCAACCTGTGACTTCTCATAGAAACAGAAATTATACATTTAAACTAAAATTAGTATCTCTTCCTGGTACTTTCTAGGGCAAACTCTAAAAATAGCTGTCTTAAATGGGAATACACACCTTTTTACACAATATTTCTCTGAATATTTATGGAAAACTATAATAATAGTTCTCAATTTAATGATAACCATTGGGAAGGAAATGAGATTACAAATGCTTAAGGATATTTTATTCAAGTATAGAATGAAGAGAGAATCAGACATCTAAAAAAACCTTTATTAAACACAAAACAGTGTTTAATAATTTTAGATAAAACAATGGGGAAAAGATTTTACACTTTAAGAAATCTGTTTTAGATGTTTCTACTAACATCAACAATAGCTAATGCTTTATTCTTGCAAATAAGAAAAGAAACCTACTTTTTCTAGAATTATTCATACTAAGGAAATATTGGAATTTTGCCTATGGTCAATTTCACAATGCCTAAAATATCTGGGCTCCCATTCCAATACCTTAGGATCTTCCATTTAATTCTATCCATATACCCTTTGTGCAGCACCTCCCACATTTGAGCTGTCTTTCCCCAAGAAGATTTATCTGTACAGTCTAACAATTCTGTAGGCTTTTACCTTTGTTTTAGATAACTTGGCAATCATTGTTACAGACATGATGTACATACTCTTATAGAAGGCAAAAAGCATAATTTAAAACTAACAAAAATTAGTCATTCTTATAACCATTGAACCTGAAATGCCAGCAAACTTTAGGACCTAGATTTAACTGTTTCAATAGAGAGATAAAAATGTTTTACTTACGTTATATTGTGTTTATTCACCAATTGCAAAACTATGGGTTATATTGCTTATTGCTATCTTAAAACTACAATAACTGCTACTACTATTAATCACCATCCAGATCATAAAATTAAAAATTTTTCTTTCTACTCCTTCTAGCATGAAACTAAAACAAAAACTATGAGAACTTAAGATTGGAAGAAAATTATATAGATTAGCTATATTGAGCATGATTGACACATATGCTGAAGGGTTTTGGTTCATGTGTCTATATTTATATCCATATTTATGTGAATACAGATGGATGTAAAATGGTTTTATTTATTTTTTGATGTTGCCACAAGTGGGATGGCAATAGGGAAGCAGTAGACAAAGAGATTGCAGCCTGGCAACACAATATAGATGGACATTAATCTGAGAAAATGAGATAGAATAGGATTACTTGTCAATATAGAAGAGGTTTGACTCCTAAGGAAAAGGGCCATCAATTCCTGTGAGATGGGGTGAAGGAGGAGAAACTGGGAGGAAGATATCTGAGAGATGTTCAGATGAGGAGAAAAGAATGAGCTCTAAGCAAATAACCTCAATTTCTTCAGTGGCATATGTAAGATTCTTCATTGAAAAAGTAAGAGGGAAGAGATTCTCAGGAAGATTTGAGATAGGGGGACAAAAAAAAGGTATGAGGCTGAGTGTGACAGTGAATCAAATAGTACTATCTTGCTTCAGTGAGGGACAAATTGAAATTATTTAACAAATCTACAGTGGTCTGTCAGCATAATTTCATGGTTTTCTCTAGCTATTTTATTCAGCATCAAGTGAATATGAGCAAAGGAACTGAAGACAGAAGTAATGAAAAGTTGGGGCTAATCATACATCTAACAGGGTAACAAGGGACCCAGATGTCAAGGATACTGTCCATATATCAAGCATATAAGATAATATATTCATTTTATAAGTGAAGAACATGAGTCTTCAAAAACTTATGTTAGATGACCAGACTGTGGATCATAAAGATGGATATAATATTGTTCTTTCTTCAAAAACCTTATAATGTAGAAAGAAGATTTTTTTTTTTCAGCTGAAGATGAAAACACTTCCATCACTTTGAGAGACTACCAGACAGTTTCAAAAAGAAAATAGTAAGGTGATTTTTTCTTTTCTCCATGGTTGGTAAAACACAAGGTTGTCACAGAGAAGAAAATATGTAGAGTCAATGAAAAAAAAAAAACAAAAAAACAAAAAAAAAAAAAAACCACCACAGAAGAGCTAACAATTGAAAACAATCTGAGATAATGGTGGCAAAATATATACATTATAACCCCAAGAGAGAGGTAAAAAGGTCTTTAAAAAATAAGCAATATCTCATAAAATTTAATCAGGTTTGAAAGGGTCCTTTATGAAGAAAAAGTTTGGAGTCTAATATGCTTTATCAGGTAACTGATATTAAAACAAATTTCTTTTCTGCACTCACATTTTCTTTGGAGTATCAGATCTTGAGGTAATGTAGACTGAGGTGTAATGCTTTTCTGATTATTTTTCATGTGTGTGGAACAGATACATAGTGATCTACATTCAGCCACTCTGGGTAACACTTTCTGATAAGACCACCATTAAAAAGAAGCATAATGTGAGTCTCCTAGGCTAAGAGGTTCAAATTTGAGTTTTTATGAAATAACAACTTACATGCAACACAATGCTATAAGGCATACAAATATCTTCAGAATAATCTTTTTAATATAAAATATTACTTTCCACTTTTTACAGATCAGAAATCTGATGACTTGTGCATAGTCACACAGCTGGTAAATATATGATGGAATATTTACTCACCTATCCTTATTTTAAGTCCAGAATTATTTACACTATAGTATGAAAAAAGCTTATATAAAATGCCAAACAGAAGAGATCACCAAAAAACAATATGTGTGTACATATATCTCTATCTATACATACATACATACAGAGAGTGAGAGAGAGAGAGAGAGAGAGAGAGAGAGAGAGAGAGAGAATATTTCACAAATAATGTGTTTTGACTTGAAAGATTTAATGTTTCTCCATAAGGAAACATTCTGGGAGAAAAAAAAAACAAACATGACATGCACAAATACAAATGTAATACCCTAAGTATGATTCCAGACCCAGAGATTTGATTATATAAAAAAGAGAAGCAATTTACCTGTTAAGGAAATTAAATTCTTCCTTCCATCTCCCTTTTTCTTCTTTAAGTTCATTTTGTCCTGAGCACTTGGAATGATCCCTTTAATCACCTTCTCCTTTCCCTCCTTTCCCTACAAACACCCCTAGAGCCTTGGAGATTCCTCTGGGATCTAAACTACATCTCTCTGACCCTTTCTAGTCCTCCTGTACTGAAAGGGGAAAAAGGGGAAAAGTGAGAAACATAAGGAAGAGGGCATTTTGTTCAGGCCAGGGCTGCAACAGAAGAAATGTTCCTTATGTTCCCAATAGAATTTTGAATGCATTTTCCCATTTAAAAAAAAAAAATGGCAACATTATAAATGGTAGTTCCTTCAAGTATATTATACCTCTAAAAGCTATCCAGAAACCCTAACAACTATCTTTGCAATCAGTTGATAAGGATTTATTAAGTGTTTAACTATATTCCAAGAACTCTTTTAGGCCCTGAATAGAAATACAAAGAAAGGAATAATTCCTACTGGTAAGAAGCTTATGTTTTAATATCTTTTAAAGACTATTTCCATGGAAAAATGAATTGCAAATTACATATCAACTACCTATTTAAAAAAAGTTAGAGCACTATTTGCCTTTTCATAAGTGAGAGTTAACGAGGAGAAAAAGATTCTTCAGGTGACTTAATTCAGAATTATGCAATGCCTATTTATAGTTTAACTGTTGAACTTACACAAATTTGTAAAAAATAAATTTCTCAAAAGACAGAAACTACATTAAAAAGAAGAAGAAATTAACATAAGTTAAAGCTTTTCAAATGAGAAATCACTAGGGCACTTTTAAATCAAACAGGTGATAAGCAGTTATATATATAAACCAGAGGAACTATAGTTTTTCAATGTACAAGATTAAATTTTCCAAGTAATTAAAAACTCAAGTATAAAATGAGTACATATGAAATGTCCACCCATAATACATTTGAATTTTTCAATAATCCTTTCTTACAATTCAATTTTCTTTTTTACTTAAGACAATTGTAAATAGCTTTGCCTGTTTCATAAAAACAGTCTATTAATGTGACTTCATCTCTAAATTCTTTTAATGCTATATTTCAGATAGGCTACTTTTTATAATTCCTTTCTATTTTGAGCCATCTCACAAAATTGATCAAATGTATCATGGTCACAGAACTCTAGGGTCACAGGTCTAGACATAAAAGGGACCTCAGAGTCTATCTTGTCCTACTCCCTCATTTCACAAACAGAAACAGACCTGGAGTGAATAGGGTCACACAAGTAGAACTGGGATTCTAACAATAGAGATAATTTCTTTTCTTATTCTTTACAAAGAGTAGGGCGGGAGGGAAAGTTTGAAGCTCACAGTTCTTTAAAGTAAAAGGTAGTTAAAATAAAGATAGCAATTCTTAAAACAAAGCAATCAAATATTTCTGAATATTACTATAAACAAAACTAAGACTAGAGATGGCATCAATTTTTTATCACTTTTAAATAAATACAACTATAGGATACTTTTCTGCTCTTCACTGTATTCTAAGTTACCAACTAATGACTTTGCAGAGATATTTTATTCCATAAATTCTTCAGCTTCAGAATGCTGATAATTCTCTCAATTCCAAATTATTTTGTCATTTTTATAATTTATCGCATGATGAGAAGTCAGAAAGCATTTACAAGAAAGCATTCATTAACTTCTGAAATAATGAAAAAAAGCAAGTGTTTTAGAGGCAAATATTCATATATCTTATAAACATATATATGTAGACAGATATATGAATGAATCATAATTCATTATAAGGGATAATAACAGCAATACATTTATCATAGTATTTAGAAAGTACTCACTAAATGCTCATTATTTTGCTATATATTGCATAATTACTGAAGTATAAAATATCAGAAACCCACTATATCATTTCACAGTAACACACACACCAAAAAAAATTATTATGCATTGCTTAATGAGGCTACAATGAGATAACTAGTATCAAATAAAATTTGTATTCTGCTATTAGATTTGATATGTTTTAAAGGCAAATAAAATCACATAACACAAAGAGTTAAGATAAATATGATTACAAGGCAGAATGTTCAAACAGGATGACCTGTGCCTGACTTTCAGGCAGTATTTGTTTAGGAAGTCCAACTTGTTCCATAACTGTTCTTCCTAATGGATTCTGAGCTCTCACACAAAATGGTTCATTAACACTATATCTAGCTGATTGGTAAAAACTGTAGTATTCTAGTTTATGCTCTCCCGAGTTTTCTTGTGTCTTCAGTTTCTGTCTAAACTGAATAATCTTACAGATCAAAAAAATAATCACAACACAAGCTAAAATGAAAAAAACTAACAAAATGTCAAAAGCCTGATTTAACTTTTCAACCTCCTGTGTACATATGAAAACTGTCTCTTGTGTTAAAAAAACAGTATTAGTTGATGGATCACTACTGTTTTCCACGAGCAAGTTAACAGGATTAAGCTGTATTTGTACCGGTAACGTTGTTGTCTCTGATGGATTCTCAAAAGCATGTTCTTGAAAAAATCTATTGGGAGTTGAAGTAAGAACTCCTCTGAAGGTAACACTCTCAGTTTCAGGCTTTTCAAAATGTTTTCCAAATGTAGCTAATTTATGCCAGGCCATCATTAATGCAATACTTTTGTGATGAATCTGAAGAGATTCTATTGCCCAGGCTGGTGATCCATTAGTTGGAGAAGTTAGGCAATCTGCAAATTCAGTCGACTTAATGTAATGCAAAGCTCTGCCATGCATTGATGGAGGATTCTGACAACAGATGTTCACAGTAATGGCTAAAGATGTTAGCCAGTCACGTAGACTCAACAATTTGCAGCTACAGATCCAAGGATTATAATTGGCTTGAAGATGCATCAATGAAGATAAAGGTTTAAGAACTCTAGGATGCAGGTCTGTAAGATTATTAAATGACAGATTAAGAATCTTTAACGGAGCTCCCATTCTTTCAATTGTAATCAATGCCAATTACTCTGTTTCTATCTAAATGCAGATACATTAAATTGTCTATCAATCTAAGCAAGTTGTAATTTAAATTTTCCAAATCATTATGACTTAAAATCAAATGTTTAAGATTAACTCCACTAAATCTATCCTTATAAATATTTTTGATACTTGCAGTTTCCAGAAGTACATATTTCAGCTTGACTAGTTCTTTAAATGCAAAAAGCTATAGTTAGTCAATATGGTTATGGGACAAAAAGGTTTTTTCCCTAAGATTTTTAACTATACCAGCATTTGATGGTACCTTTCTTAAACTGATACCTTCAAAATATAAAAACTTAAGGTTTCCAATATAAAGAAATATGTTATCTTTGAAATTCTAAGGTCAACCAGATTAAGTGTCTGGAGACTCAACTGATTCCAAGAACAGTGAGACAAATTCTTTGCAGGGTAAGATAATGAACTTCAGAAGCTTTATTACTAGATAATCCTCTTGGAACAAAAGCTATCTGATTAAAGTGTAACTATAAATCAGGAAGAACTGAGAAAGTCCCTGAAATAACCCTGGATCTAAGCACTTTATTAAATTATGGCTTAGGTACTAATAATACAGCTGCTTCAAATTAACAAAACCTTTTGGATATTCACATGAAATACTAGAATTGTCCAAAAATAGTGCAAACAAAATCCTGAAGATTTATCAGTTAATATGGATTTACATAGATTATATAGTTCTACTCAGATATGCATTTTACTTTTAGGAAAATACTTGGAAATACTCAAAAGGTCTAGGCTATAGCAGTTAATTTGTTTCCCAGCATAAAGTGGCAAAGAGATGAACATTCCAGGATCTTTTTAGGAAACAATAAAAAAAAAAAAAAAAAAAAAAATTAAGCTAATAAATAAGAGCCAATAATAGCCAAGCCAGAGAATGTAATCCATACATACCCTGATGCATAGTTTTTCTGTTTATATGAAACATGGCTTAAAAAAAAAAAAAAAAAAAAAAAAAAAAAAAAAGGCAAAACTATAAATAATCATGTTCTTTATTATGCCTCAAAATTCTGCATTTAGTCTATTCATCATTTTCACTGGTCAGGCACTAATACTTAAGTTGTAATGAAAAACATTTTACTTAATGTCTTTTTCTCAACTAAATGAATATTCATATTAAGATCATGAAAAGGTTAAAGAATGTTCCATTGTAAATGTTATTAGTTCTTAGGTAATGATTCACTATTTGAAATATATGCTTAATTAAAAAAGAACAAATATTAACATAGAGACTATCACTGTAGTTAAAATATTTCAACACATTTTCACATCATTTAACAATTCTGATCATAACCTAGCTGAAGTCTAATTAGATCATATTAATTCATTGTGTAATCATGCTAGTTCCTATAATCTACAGGCTTTTCATTACATTTTAATTTTGGGGTCTTCATTAAAATTTTAAATATACTGCTTATATTAAAATTTTAAAAGCATCTTACCAAGAAATAGAAGTTCATCTTATTCGCTCATAAGGATCAGTGAATATATTTACTTTAAAATGAGTTAAGAGATTGTTAAACTCCATTCTTTCACCACAGTTTTTTTGTCCTGGTTCACTCAGGAAACACTGTTCTTCCCACTGGTTCCTCTATAGTGAATGTGTAATACAGAGGTTACCATGGATACAGGAAATTGAGAGACAGGAAGTAATTTTATCTGTTTCTGAAGTTATTTGTTGGAAAGGAAATCTCAAAAACTTATTTCTTGAGAACACAGAGTTAATTTCAGTCCTCCCTAATATATTAGCCCTCCGTCAGAACATGTTTCATACATCATAGTTGATTTTCAAAGAAGTGAATCTTCAAAATTTTTTAGAACATAAAAATATATACAACTATGAGTTATTATACAAAGATGTTCACCAAAAAATTCCATATGTACATTATAGCATCATTATAACACATAGGCCCCTTCAGTTCTAACCTGCTGTGATAAGGATTTCATAAAAATCCTTGATTTCAATATAGGTTTTAATTTCAATAGTGGGCTTAAGAGACTGTTCACTATATAAGGAGCCTATCAATTATTTTCATTCTTTCAAGAGAGCCCTACTCTCTAGCATTGCCCCTCTAATTCAATTCTATATTTTAGACACCTTCTCATTAGGAGCATAATTTATATTTAAAAGGTGGTCATTTTATCATTATAATATACAAAGTACCATAAACTATACTGTCCTTTACATTTTTATAATTATACTGTACAAAGATAATATTTCTCACTATATATTGTGAAGATATTAACAGTGAGAAAGCCAAAGACTAGAAGTATAGATCAAATCAGAAAGATGAAATAGGAAAGTTAAAGTTAACATATTATATTAAAAATTCAGATGAAGGATTGAAAATGTTTTCTTATTAAACCAAACTGGAAAAATACTATATCTCTAATTAAAAAAAAAAAAAAAAAAGTAAACAAATGGGTGAAGTAAACTTCATTCATTAATTCTGTCTTTCAAAAGCACTTCATTTCCCACTCTCAATCTATCATATCCACAAGTCTTTCTTTCTTGATACTTTGGAGAAATCTCCAATCCACTGCTCTGCCCTATTTGGTGGCTGTTTCTTCAGGTCAACTATTTCAGGAAAGGCTCATTAATTATGATTCAGTTCACTTTCCACTCTCTGGATATTTCCTTCACAGCCTTGTCTAACATCATCAGAAACCTTCTCCACATCATCAGAAACCTTCTCCACATCATCAGAAACCTTCTCCACATCATCAGAAACATTCTCCTTCCCTAACCTTTATTCTATAACCTTAATATAATTAAGTGAACTCAAGACATTACTCTTGGATAAAGGACTACAGTATCAAGTCACAATTAAGGTAACTTTCTGACCCAAATGACTCTCCAGCCAACACTCCCCTTTGATATAAGTTCCTTGAGCAAAGGGATAGTGCTTGATACACAGTAAGAACTTGCTGCTATTTGGGTGTGTTTGAAATTTCATGATAACATATAGGGTCTTCTTGACCTTGGTCTTTGGTACTGGTGTGGTTTACTATTTTCTTCTGTGGATTAAGGCAAATAGATTAAATTATTTGTCCAGGGTCATACAAATATGGAGTGTCTGAAGCTAGTTTAAACTCAGATTTTCTTGGCTCCAAGCCAGCTCTCTACTCAGTCACCTAGCTGCCTCCAGCACGCACTGAATGAATGGTTGTTTTTTTTTTTGTTTGTTTTCCATTTAATTTATTAAGTACTTTTTAATTACTAAGTACAATACACTAGTATTGAGGGAAATAAAATTATAAATTACATATGGCCCCTGACCTTGAAGAACAATTTAACAAATAAGAGACTACAAAAATAGAGATGACAGAAGATGGTTAAACACAGGGACAATAATTTAAGTGATCAGGCAAGGAAATCTTGATTTCCTTTGATAAGGTATCACTGTACACAACTTAAAATTTTTTATTTAAAGAAAGGTGGTCAGTTTAATAATTTTCCTGGGGAAGGAATCTTAGATTTATACCTGGCATTAATGAAGCACTTAATACAACACTCCTTTTTCCATAATTATTTGCAGAAAATTTCTCTCGGTAATCATCACCATCAAGTCTGTAATCTTCTTTTATTTTTCCTCATCTACATAACTGGTAATAATAACAAGACTAGTTAAAAAAAAAAAAAAGACTAATGACAACGAACTGTAAAACTCACTTCTATTACCATTTAAAAGTAAGCATGACTACAATTTTTTTAGCTGATTTAAGGAGGGAAAGTAGCTGATACAAAAAATTGAGCCAGCCAGGCTCATGAGCTCCTTTTCTTTTAGCTATCCTCATCTAAAATGTCTATTTACAATACAGATGTCAAAATTATCTTAATTAAATTTGAATATTTAAACATCTATTAGTTTTTTACCTTATGTTAAAAAACATTTCGATGTACATTTAAATTCCTTAGTGATTAGTAATTTTCAATTTTAATTATTTTTTTAAAGTTATGAAAACAGATGATGGTTAATATTTGAATCAATCTGTGATGTCATTGATTGGGTTTTTCCCTCCAAACATGCAAATCATACCCATCTGGTAGAAATCTTATCCATGTTCTACCATAATTTTACCCCAGGGTGCTCTGTAGATCTTCCTTTATGTTTCCCTGATATAGTGAGGATAACAAAAAAGCATCCTTTGCCCTAGCTGCAAGCCCATTTTATCAACTCTTATTCTATTATACATTTTCTTGACACCTTTTATTCCTAGTCTTCTTTGAAGTTTCTCATTTGCAATATGACCCACCAAGATCTTTTTCACTACCTTCTGTGTGATCATTCATTCTCAGTTCTTCAGAGATGGTTTTCTTCCATGTTTTCACAAATATATTTCAAGAAAGATGAAGATTGGCCTTTGTTTCTAGGAAAAGTTTAGAGTTATTAAATGAGCCTGGGATGTCCAGAAGGAAATTGGGAAATTCATCCCATTCTACTAACAAAAAGACAGTCTCTGTCTTTGACAATCTAATGAGGGGAGACAACATAAAATGGAGATAGAAAACTGGGGAGAAATAGGGTGCAAGGGAATGTTTGGCAGGGGTCATCTTATTCTAGAGAATTGAAACCAGGCAGAGCTGTTGATAGTGGAATGCTATCAACAGCCAAGAATTTGGCTAACAGACAAAATCTTTATTAGTTTTAAGGAGAATTTATTGTTTTCCTTTCCATAGATAAACTTGAAATATCCCAAATGAAGAATCATGGGTTGACAGATTCAGAACTAAAAGGAACATTGAAGGTAATCCAGTACAATTCTTTCATTTTATATATGAGAAAACAAATCTGACTGAAGTTAAATAACTCTGCATACAGATGGACATATTACACACACACACACACACACTTTCACTCTCTCTTACAAATACAAATGTATATGTATATGTATATTTATTAAGTGCAAGGTAAGCACTGGTTTGTCAAGAGGATAAACAGTTTTCTTTCCTAAGAAACTTAAATTATAATAGGGGAAGCAACACATGAACACTTTTGTACAAACAAGATACAAATAGGACAAATTGGAAATAATCAACAGAGGGAAGGGGATATGGAGGAAAGAGAATTCTGGGGGGGGGGGGAACAGTGAAAATTCTAAGTTCAAAAGATGAAGTGTACTCTGTATTTGCTATTCTGCCTGATTTCAATTGCATGAAATGAGATACATATAAATTAAGGTGATAACCCTTAATATCATCACAATACTACTAATTCTATATTAGAGTTTTTCTCAAACTCTGTTGGCATGGAAGGCTGGAAGGTAGAGTACTAAACTCCTCCCAACCTCTTCCTTTAGAGGGGCACAAACTAGACTTTTGAAGCTCACTCTCACTTGCACCCCACTTTCCCCCTCACTCCTGCCTTTCTGCTTTTTTTTTTTTTTTTAAATGATGTGCTCCTCATTAGACAGTCAGAAAGAGATAAGAACTGTCTTTTAGAAAGTTGGAGCAGCTAAATGGTGCAGTGGATAGAGCACCAGCCCTGAAGTCAGGAGGACCTGAGTTCAAATCTGGCCTTAGACACTTAACACTTCCTAGTGTATGACCCTGGGCAAGTCACTTACCCCTAATTGCCTCAGCAAAAAAACAAACAAAAGAAAGATGGAAATAGGGGGCTCCCTCAGCTTGGAGCTGGAAGACTTGGGTTTAATATGGCTAGCAAATGTTTCACCTTTATATACCTTAACCCACTAGAGAGGAAATGCCAAACTACTCCAGTATCCAAGGAAAACCCCATGGACAGAACTAGCATGGCATGGTCCATGGGTTCATGAGAAGTCAGGACATAACTGAACAATCAAACCACAATCAGCACTTATCATGGGTTTATGAGAAGTCAGGACATAACTGAACAATGAAACCACAATCAGCACTTATCACAGTTTCTAGTGCATAGTAGGCCCATAATAAATGTTTAATGAACTGGATTTTGTGAGGAATATCAAGGAACTAGATCAGAGTTTATGAGGATGAAAAAACTCTAAGAAGACTGGGGGGGGGGGGAAGAGAAGGGGAGCAAGAGCCAAGTATAAATACCCAAAAAGAATGCCATAGATAGGATTTTACATCTGATAATGGAGGTGACAAGAAGCCTCTCAGGAATTTATAAAATAGAGGGGTGGGGTGGCATGGTAAGAGTGCCACTTTAGGAAGATTGCTCTGACAGCTGAATAGAAGATGGCCTAGAAAAGGGCTTCTTAAAAAATTTTCCATTAGTGACCATTTTCACTTGAGAAATTATTACATGACCCCCCAAATATAGGTATTTGAAATATGTATACAAATAAAACATTTGCTGATAATAAATTATAATTCTGGCACTCCCCACATTCAGTTACATGATACCAAATGTATCATACTCAACCCACATTTTAGAAACTTTGGCCTAAAATAGAAACATGAGTAGGATAATTTAATTGTCCAGTACAAGGTGATGAGAGTCCATTATTAAGAATATATGAGAAAGTTAAGAAAAAAATGACAAAATTTGGTCACAAAACAGACAGGAAATTAAAATGAGGAGTCAAGTAGTGAGTAATTACCTAAGTAATGAGCCTTAGAAACTGGAAGAATGGTGATACTCTTGAAAATTAAGAGGGAAGTCAGGAAGAAAAATTAGTTTTTGAAGAAAAGATATCACCGTACTTTGGACATGCTAAGGTTTTGTGTCTACAGAGCATCCAATTTGACAGAGGCAGATTTGAGATTGGGGGTCACAGAAAGATTAGGGCTAGATAAAGAGATTCCCATAGAGGTGATAATTAAATCCATGGGAGCTGATGAGATCACCAAGTACAGAAAGAGAAAAGAGGAGAACCCAGGGCAGAGTTCAATGTTTCTTTGTACTTATGTCCCTAATGTCATAGTGCCTAAAACATAGAAGATATTTAATAAATATTTATTACTTGACTGATTGTTTTCTGAATCCAGCTCAATTGTCTCTTTTTAAGGTCTCTAACATATATGGACTGATAGATTTATCTGCTTTAATATTCTGGTGTGATCTGGTGCTGTCACAATGATACAGATGGCAATCATCCACACCTATTTATCCTATGTAAGTCTTGCTCACATTCACAGAGGTCTCAGCGAATGCTCAACAAGGTATAGATGAATAATACAGGATCAGTTTTACCTACCCCATCACTTTTACCAAGGGAGTTGCACAACTTCTTTTCACTTTGTATTACCCTGAAAAACATTTTTGATACCATTTCTTTTAAGTAATGATAAAATATTTTAATCTATTTATGCCTTTTGTCCCTCTAAATTAAGGTGCTTCTGGGTGAATGACTACTAAAATTCTTTTAAAAATTAAGGTCTTACATGAGTTATAATTATATATCATCTTTATAAATATGCATATCAAGTATCCCTGATAAGAGTTTAATATACAAGATATAGAAACTATATATATATATATATATATATATATATATATATATATATAATAGCCATTCCTCAATAGATAAGGTAAAGAATATGGACAAATAGTTCTCAGAAGAAGAATTGCAAATTATACACAACCACATCGGAAAAATGTTCCAAATGACTAATAAGAAAAAAGAGAATAAAAACATAGTAAGGTTTCATTTTAAACCTTGCAAATTGGCAAAAACATCCAAAAAAACCTACTTTTAATGTTGGAGGGGAAATGGATAGTCACACTAATACACTCTTGGTAGAGTTGTGAAATGGGTTAATTATTTTAGAAAGCAAACTGAAAATATGTAAAATAAAGTGTCTATAGCCTTTGAACCAGAGACTCCATTAATGAATACTTATACTTTAATGAAGCTACTAATTATCTTATCATAAAAAATATTTATAAAAATCTTCAAGCAAGTTGTTTATATTTAGCAGCAATTTTGAGAGATCTTTAATACCAAAAAATCTTTCATGTAATCTTACATATAGTTCCCTTAAAAATGATTTTATTATATTTTGTAGTGTCAAATGATTACAAACTAAATTTGAAATGACAGATTTCAAGTGGTCATTTTAGGGAACAATGTGAAGAAATGTATATAGTTATATTCGCTTCAGATTAGAAAACTTTATTCACCCTCAAAAAAGATTAATAAAAGGAAAATTTTTAACTGAATTTAATTTGAGAAAAGATAACTAAAATTTGTTATAGATAACAAACAATAAGAAGTGGTGGGGGGTTTTTTTATATTTGAATAGAGATATTTCAAAAAAAAAACCCAGACCTACACCTAATACCTAGGCCTCAAAATACCAATTTCCCAATCAATCTATTCCTGTACCTTTTTCCCATGAGCACACACCTACCTCATTAGAAATCTCACCCAAGTTATGGATCTATACCAGTAATATTTTTATCTTCTTTATCTTCTGAGGTACTGTATATATGAAGAACTTAATAAATATATGTTGAATGAATGAATTAATCATTCTGTCCTCTATTAATTTCCCTTCACATTTCTTATAAATTGGTACCTTTAACAGCTCTGTCCCAAAGCACAGATTGTAGTCAACTTTGTGCTATATGTAATCACTCAATTATATTTCAGTCCAGAACTGTAACTGACATCACATGGCAATAATGGAATTTCAAAATGCCAAGTCAAAAAAGAAAAAAAGAATTAACATCCCTGATGAGTATAATAGGACTTTGATACCTTGCTCAATGATTAAATACTATAGTATAGAAAGTGGCAAGACAGGAAAGAAATGCAGAAATCCTGGTGTTATAACCTAGTTCTGTTTGTCTTTAACAAACTCTGATTAAGAAAAAACTTACTATTTATTTATTCAAAAGCCACTGAGTACCTCTATGTGCAATATATTACGATAAATGCTCAGGGAGACACAAAAATTAATAAAACAAGGAGCTCACAATTTGATTATGTGAATGAAAAGCAAAACTGAAAGAAAGAAGAATGGACTAAAGCCTCTGATTTCCCTTAGCATTAGGAGAAAAACTTTGGAGCTTACTGGTCATACAAGTATATTTCTCCTATTTCTCATTCAAATCCCACATAAAACTAAATTACTACATATATAAAATCTATCTATCTACCTACTAATTTACACACTGATTTTTCAGATATCTGGAACCAATATGATAGTCTTCTGAAAGTTATATTTTATAAGTATCCATCAATTTGCATAATAAATTTGAGAGTCTCGAATACCAGGACTGGCAAGGTTCCTCCCAAATCTTCATCTATAGGAAATTTGGATTTGGAAGACTGTTTCCCTATATATTTTTCTCTTTCTCTCTTTTTCCTGGAATTACTACTTGAACCAAATAGGAAAACATCTTGTCAAACTTGTTATTAGCTATTTAAGTAATCAGCTGATTTCATGATTATCATCACCCTGGGATATGCTAAAAGTAATCATTTCCCTTTGATCTTCAATATCACTAATCTTAAGAGATTATAGAACAAGTAGATTGTCTCTTTTGATTACATTTCTAAGATTTATTTTTTTTTGGAAAAGAATTATCATTAGCTAAATACCTCAAGAAAGTAACTAATCTTAAAGCTGGTTACCCTGTAAGCAAGTTTTGGCCATCTAATCCTTTAGGAACAACATTTTCATAAAAATTATATATCTGGGGGCCACTAGGTGACAGAGTGGTTAGAGCACCAGCCCTGAAGTCAGGAGAATCTGAGTTCAAATCTCTCCTCAGTCACTTCCTAGCTGTGTGACCCTGAGCAAGTTACTTACCCCAATTTCTTCAGCAAAATATATACATCTGCTCAAAAATCCTGAGGGAAAACCAAACTCATGTATCTTTTTTCATAAAGGTTAGCTCACTATACATCCAAGTTGCAAGTACACAGAATATTTTATACAAATTACCTTATTTAATTCCCACCCTAATATCTAATTATTATAAGTATTATTGCACCCATTTTAGCAGATTAGGAAATGGATTAAGTTATTTGTTCAGGATCACACAGCTAGAGTCTGAGGCAAGATTTGAACTCAACTCTTCTAATTCCAATTATAACATCCTATTTCCTATGCCACAATGCCCCCTCAGCATTGAGATAATATGATATAGTAAAGTACAAGGCCAGAATCAGGAAAATGTGAAGTCAAATCCTATCATTGACATTACTTACTGTGTTACCATGAACAAATCAAGAATTTTGTTTCTAAATAGTTTTATTTTAAATGATTGCATCCAGTGAGTCAATTCATCCAAGCTATTTGGCAGTACATTATGCAAACTGGAGGTAACATGTATAGTGGGACTGACTGAATGTAAGTGTCTAGATGAGAATTAAAGTCCTGACTCCACTATTTAATAAGTTAAAATACAATCATTGCAAATCTTCCTCTTCTACAACACAGGGATAATAACATTCGAAATGTTTTCTAATAAGGTGGAAGTAAGGATCAGATGAGAGAATTTTATTTCTGTATATCTATATAAATAATTTATGCTACTAATATTACAAATAATTTATTAGGAAGAATAGTAATACTGACAGATATTTAAGTTTAAAAGATTTGCAAAGCACTTTACAATTATTATTTCATTTGATCCTTACAATACTGTAAAGAGGGTAGTATTATTATCCCAAAGACTTCCAAAGGATACTTTTCTTAAAGTAAGTCAGTCTATAAGGATAATAACAATTATAAGAACAGTCACAACATTTGTATAATATGTAAGTTTGACAAAGATTAAGAACCCTCTGTGGTTAAAAAAAAAAAAAAAGAAGAGAAGAGAAGAGAGAAGAGATATAATACTCACAGTGCCAAAAAAAAAAAAAAATATATATATATGCTTAATAGTAGAGATGAAGTTATTCTAATAGTACAGATGAAGAAACTAAGGTTAAGAGCAATTATTTAACATAGCTTTTTAAGATCTTAAAGACTCCAAGTCCAATGACCTTCCTAAACAAAAGGTATATTAGTTGCTACCAGCAGCTCTAAAATATATTTAGTATAGCCTTACTTTATACAAGCTATAGAGATGCAACATTTTGTTGTCTCAACAATTTATTTTTCTTATGTCTTTTCAGGTGTGTTTTTTTTTAAATTTTAGATATTATTGACTTTACTACCTACTTTTAAAAAATACACACATACATAGATACATATACATGTGCTTTATGTTCTCTCTATGTATATAATTTATATAGGTTTTTTCTGTCAAAAAATAATCCTTTGTTTTTTTTTACTTAACTGCCCCAAATTTCAGAAATCAAATTCAGTGTCTACTTGCAGTAATGAACTTATCTCAAGTACCTAGATCATCAACTACAAAAGATGACATATATTCTATATTTATCCTCTTTAGTTTTATAAGTTATCCTTTTGATCTAGCTGATAGGAATGACATAAAAGTACAATGAACAATGCTTAAAAGGGTTTTCTAAATGAAATTGTGCCACTACCCACATTAATAATGAAACGCGTTATAAAGAAAAACAATTGTCTTGAAGCATCTCCTCTAGTCTCACTTAAACCACTTCATTGAAAACATAAAGGCAGGATTGTAGGAATGCATGGTGGTAGGTTAAGTAATAATGAAAATGAGGAAGCTGGAGAAAACATGAAACAAAGAAGCTGAGATATGTCCAAGATTCCTCCCTAAAGATATAACTAAATCAAGTTGATTTTGCTCCACACAGTCCACATGGATTGTCTTTTCAACACAGATGATGAATAAATATAGCCTAAGGTAGGACAGGCAGATGAATGGGCAATTGGTCAAATCTGTGCAACTATACATGTGCATATTTATGAATACAGAAGCAATCCATTCCCAATCAATTAGTAATGTGATAAGAAATAACTATATTACTATCATACCATGGGGAAGTAATATGCATTTATATAGTTCCTTAAAGTTTGCAAAATGACTGACAATTATCTTATTTTTTTCCTTGTAATAATCTTGGGAAGTGGGTGCTATTAATTATCCTTATTTTATAGATAAGGAAACTGAGGAAGAGTTTAAGTGATTTTTCTAGGTACGAAAGCAAAGCATATGAAGTAAAATTAGAATTCTAGTTTTCCTAAATTTAGGTCTCTTCCTTTAATCTATGCATGGATCACCTTGCATGTCAATCCTAGAGATAAATAAGCTTCTGAAAAGGAATCCATTTTTGGGAATCCATGCAATATCACCAAACAATCAACCAATCAATTATATTATATATACTATCTATTAGTAATTGGTTTGGGCACATAAACACAAAAATTAAACAGATCTTTTGAGTTCTTTTCTTCAAAGGGTCTGAACAGCCAGCTGCCATAAAAGTCCATCTCTTTAATACTATACTATTCTAATATTGTTGATATAACTATAAATCATGAAAAATTGTGATACTGGAAAAAGTCAAATTACAAATAACACAAAAAGCAATAGAAAGATACATTGCTGATAGAAATAAACTTCAGAGTATGACTAACAAATGCATTCAAAGAGTAGCACAAAAGACATAAACCACAGAAACAATGAAGAAATGGAGTATGAAGTAGACAGATCACATCCTAAGAAAGTGAAACAATAGACAGTGTTAACTTGAGTTATGAAATATGAAAAAAACATCAGATGATCTCTAGGGAAGGAAAGAATTACATAGTATGGGAAATTATATATATAGGCTGTCATGTCATCTGTACTACTGCAAGAATTCTAGCAATGAAATTGCAAGGATCCATCAATGTATCAAAGTAAATTTACAAAATGTATGTTAAATCTTTTATTATCCGAATGTCCACTATACTTGTTTTATTTTATTTATGGTTAAGGTTCACATTTATTTAGTTTTATTCTAAAAGAAACATATGTATATATTAAAGTATACTCGTACATTAATTTTAGCTAGATACAAATGTAAAATTTTATTGAACAGCATAAATAAGGAAAATTGTTCATGACACATGGTCTTGTGTAAAAAGGAAAAAAGATTTTAAAAAATGATAGCATTACCAAGGTACTCATGACCACACTTAGAAGTAATTAAAGATAAAGCAAAACAATGCAAAAATGAAATTCTTTAACTTGTTCCTATTCAAAATATGTAGTCATCATTACAGAATAGGCCCCAGTAATAATAATAATCATAAGTTTGAGCCAGAATTTTAGAAGAGGAAATTGATGTTAAATGGAAAACTGGGATAGCACATTAACCAAGAAAGCACTGAGGGAAAAAACACTCAATTACTGCTTAACTATACTGAGCCAAGAAAAAGAGGAAACTGGCATGGAAAGCTAGAGAAGCACCATATTAAAAAAAAAAAAAAGGTTTGATTATGAAAACTGCTCTTAGACTCCATTTCCAACATACTATGATGATGATATCCAGATTTCTAATTACTTTCAGAGTAAATTGTGGCTCTAATCAACAAGACACATGAGAAAAATTAAAAATAAATAAAATGGTTATCACTTCTAATGAATCTATTTAACTAGGGCAGCTTGATGATGCAGTGGATAGACTACCAGCCCTGGAATCAGGAGGACATGTGTTCAAATCTGGTCTCAGACGTTTACTATTTACTACTAGCTATGTGATGCCGGGCAAGTCGCTTGACCCCAATTACCTTTCCAAAAAAACAAAACAAAACAGAAAAGACACAAAAAAGCAAAAACAACAACAAAAATCTGTTTAGCTTCTTAACTAATTTTAAATAATTCCTAGAATTCTAATATTAAATCTTTCTTAAGTATTACAAAATTAAAGATATTTTAACAGGGAGAAACTGATTTAACTTTGTGTCTTGTATTTAAAACACTTTAAATATCTTTTAACATTATCTAAAATATTCTATGAGACTTTTAATATAGATATGTATAAACATTGCTCTATGTATATGTGTACATAGATATAGGTATATGTAAATAGGTCTATGGATGGCTATAAATGCATATCTATATATGTGGCGGAGGATGTATATGTATTTATTAAATATATATCTGCTTAACTACAGCCTGCTTGGGAGAGGAAAGAGGGATGGAAGGGGGGAAAAAATGAAGTTAAAAAATGCCCAGCAGAGAACAAAAGAATAACTTACAAGGAAGCAAAGAAAAGATGGATGCTCATAAATATAAATTCTTCTAAATTCTTTCTTGAACTGTAAATTTACTGTTATATATTTTTAATTCTCCCTGATTTCTGCTGGTTCTGTTTTATTTTATTTTCCTTTTCCGTCTTCCTTTTTTCTATTTTTTTTTCAAATAAACAGAAAATTAAAAAAAAAAAAAAAAACCCTACTTACAATGGCATAACTCGACAAAAACTAGAAGGTAAAAATGAGAGTTTTATCCAGTTCTCACAAAGCTATCTGCTTGAAATCTTAGTTTTTACATTTTCACTAGTTAAGGGAATCATTAACTTCTTTGTGTATGGCTCTAGTAGGAAATAATGCAACAAAGTTCAGACTTTCAAGAGTTGATACAACCCTTCTTGATCTGCTAGCTGTCTGCTCAAGGACATACAAATAAATTTGCCAGAATATTTAAATACATAAATAATATACACATTTGCCAGGATATTTAAATTTTAACAAAATAAAATTTTAATTAATAGCTGAATTTAACAAAATAAACAAATAACAAAGGTCTGGCTTTTAGAACAAGAACTTTAAAAGCATATAAATTGCCTTAATACATTTAATTTTCTTCCCAGTGGCTTAACTATAATTATTTTTAGTTAAGCCTTTTTGCTCCAAAGGAAACTATCATTTACATTTATATCAAAAATCCCTTTCACAAGTTTATCTATAACTCTGATTTGGGCTTTTTTAGGCTTAAAACTCCCTCAGATCCCCCCCCCCAACCCCCAGTAAAAACAAAACAATCCTCTTAACCAGTCTCATAGTCTCTCAATTACTGAAACAATAATGGGAGCAGGATAAGGAAAAAAATGCAATATGGAATTGTAGTTAGAATTAGGAGGGTAGAATTAGATGGCCTCAGAAGCCTCTTTCAGTTCTAAACTTGTGATCTTTTAATTTTACTTTCTGCTTTAAGTTTAATCTTATGTAAAATCAGTTGGGGATGGCAGAGGATAGGAAAGGGGACTGCATTTTATGACCTCTAAGGCCTCTTCTAGCTCTCTATGAATACCTATGAAACTTAGTAAATATGTTTCTCCAAATAAAAAGATGTACATTAAATTTCCTCTTGCTATAGATTTTCCTGCAAATATATTCTATAGGTGACCTCTTCCAACTATAGCTAGTGAATAGAAAATGTCATAAACTTAATATGTCTAAAATAACTTTTTTCTATCCCCCTGAAGATATTGTTCTTTCCAAAGTCCTTCTAACTATTCTTCCAATCATCCAAATTCAAAACTTAGCAGTCTCCCTTAATTCTTTATTCTCATTTATGTCTCAAAATCAATGAGATATAAAATCTTGTCAACAACTCCTTTCACATCGCTCCTCTCAGTCAGTATAGTTCAAGCATTTATCACTTTTGATTTGGAGTATCAAATTTGGAGTAGCAATGTCCACCAATTAAGGGTATAACCCTTATGCCTGTCACACAGCTATAAGAATGATATTCTTAAAAGGTAGGTCAAACCATGTTATTTCCTGATTCAAGAAACTTCAGTGACTTCTCAATGCCTTTCAAATAAAACAAACTCCTTCATCTGCTCTTTAAAGTACAATAGGATCTTATGACAATTTGTCTATTTAGGCTAATTATACAAGTTATATTATACAAGCCAATGCCACCTAATTTCTATTCTCACATACAACTAATCAACAAACATTTAAGTATGGACTACACATCAGATAGTGTACTAAGGAAAAAAGAAAAAGCCATTCTTTGTCCTCAAGGTGCTTACATTCTATTGAAGATCACATATTGTAAATAAGAATATACATGATAAAGAAAAGATGGAAGGCAATCTACAGGGAATGAAATTAACAAGTCAGGAGATCATGAAAGGGCTCCTACAGATGATACTTGACATGAGTATTAAAATCAGAGAATCTGAAAGTTAAAAATTAGAAGAAAATATATTCAAGATGTGGCGAACAGCCAGTGCAAATGAGATGAAATGTTTCTTGTAAAGAATAACATGTAGGTAAATATGACAAGACTACAGTATGTAAAGGAAGAGAATTAAAACACACCCACAAAACCAACAACAACAACAAAAAACTGGAAAGGCAGAAATTGGTTAGGTTAGGAAAAGCATCAATGCATTTGCTTATTTAAAAACTTAAATGCAAAATAGAAAAAGAAAAAAAAAACTGTTTCATGTGTACACAAAAAAAAGGAGAGGATTCAAAATATGAAATAAATTGCCATTTCAAGAAAGCCTATATAATGAATACTATAGGGTATCCACAACTATCCATCTTTTCTTTGCTTCCTTATAGTTTTCTTTTGTTCTCTGATATGTACTTTTTACTTTATTGCTTTTCCTCCTTTCCCCTATACCCTTATGTCCCCCAAACAGGATAAAGTTAAAGCATAGATATCATTATATACATCAATACACACACATTTATAATCATATTCATAAATATATATATATATATATATAAATATATAAACACACATTTATAAACATCCTTCTTAGGTGCATATCTTTCCATATTTTTTCTAAATCCACCAACTCATCATTTTCTATAACACAGCAATATTTTAAATTTATACTATTCTAGTTGTTTGTCTGAGAACACTGATTACTGTTCCTGTTTTTTTTCTAATAAATTTTACTTCTGATATTATTTTGTGTGAATTTCATCTATCCCTACCAATTCCTTCACTTTACTTCTATCTGCAACCTTGCTTTGCTTGACCTACCCACGTCTCAAGATCACTCCATTAAACTTTAAACTTTAAAGCATTAAATGTTAAATTAATGCCTTTATATCTGATCCTGAAGGTAATTTATTAAATAGAGGAGTGATATGATCAGAGATACATTTTTTAAAAATCACCTTGGTGCTAAGTAGAGGACTGACTAGAGTGAGGAGACACTTGAGACAGGGAAATCATTTAGAAGATTTTCACAACAATTCTGAAAAAAAGGAATGGGAGTCTAAATATAAATAGTGGCTATATAGATATATATAGTAGACATAAAGGCAAAGATACAACAGATGTTAAAAAAATAAGATACCAGACTTCCCTCCTCTGTGCCCTTGTACAGGATGTTCTTCCATACTTAGAATGTTTTCCATCTTTCCAATTCTTGGAACCCAGAGTACCTCCCTTCAAGGTTCTACTCAAGCACTACCGACTTCAAGATACCTGCTCATTCAATTGGTAGTGTCATGCCCTCAACCACTGCATTATTTATTATATGTAATATTTTTACACTTTATGAAACTACTTGTAATGTGTGTATATGTACGCATATATGCACATGTATGTACACATACACCGATGAAAAGGTATCACTTGCATTTAAGCATGTTAAACTGACCCAGTAAGACTAGAAGTTCCATGAAAAAAGAAAGTGTCCCACTACTGTGTTTGTATCACCTGTATTTAATATAGTGACAGATATATGCTAGATGCTTAATTCTTATTATGACCTAAGTTATTTAGCTAATGTTGTAGGCATTAATATACTTAGATATATTTTCTCTTGGGAACAGATTATCTAATATTGAATTTCAGTAATAATGACAAATATCTTTACACTTCCCTTGTGATGTTTAAGTAGTGATAGAAAAGTCTGAAATACATTTTCCTATCTTCATTATGCTTTAAAAATGTGGGATGAGGAGGGAGATAAAAACCTTATGTATATTTCCATAAAAAATTAGATTGAATAGAAGAGAAAATGAGATAGTAAAATGAAAGGATGTTTGGGGGAAGTGATGAAAGATAGAAGGTTTTACAACAAAAGCTAAAAATTGGACGAGTCTCTTAAAAAATACAAGATCATCACAAAGTGGCAATACTATACATGCATGTATATCTTTTTGAATTAAATTCATGTCACTATCTACACTTTTTCTACGGTAAAAAGTTATTAAGAAAAGTCAAAAATGCTTATAGTCTTTTTATTTAAAAATCATCTACATAAACTAAGTTTTATTTCAATTGTTATAGACACTGATGGGTTAACAGATCTCTGATCTAAACTAAACAGAAGGCTAGTCATTCTAGTAAATAGTAATCCAGGTCTTTTTTTTGCCAGCATTGCAATCAATTATGTCATCAATAGGTAGTTGCAGCTATCATATTGCTGTAATGAAAGTCGAATACCCCAATAAAGTATTTACATTTGTAAGAATTTCATCTCTAAGTCATTATTTTCTCACTAGATTTTATATATATATATATATATATATATATAAACTGCTACAACTCTGATATTTCATTTCTAAAAGAAATAAAAAACAATCATTTTCATATGGAGTGTTTTGAATGTGTGAATGTGTCATTAGAAAATTAACATTTTGTAAACAGAAGCATTTACTATTAATTTTTACCACCATCAAGAAAGGTATCCATTCATAACATAAATATCAGAATATAAAAAACACTGAAAGAAATGTTTTTCTCACAGCATTGGACTTAGAAGGCTTTTGCAAAGTACCTTACAGTAGAAAGACCAATTTTTTCTCATTACAAAACCCAATTTTACTGTTCATTTTCTATAATATAAAACTAATATCCTAAGCAGGAAGAAAATTATGACATCAAAAAATCAAGAAACAGAAATTTTTAAAAATGGAAATTAAATGTCTTCCTGGTCGATTCATTCTGTTACTGTGAATGTTGAAAATAAAAACTTTAAAGATGCTAAAAATAATTTGATGACCTAAATTGCCATGAAAAAAAAATTATATGCATTAACTGAAAGGATTTGGGAATCTGAAAAGCAAATTTTGAGTTTCTCTATGGATAATCCTAAACAACAAGATAAATACAAAGTATTAATACTTTAAATTTATCTGACAAAAAAAATTAATATTTACTGAGTATGAAGAATTAACATTAAAAAAATAAATATACTGAGAGAGTCTACAATGAAGCCTGATACAGTGATGAAAAATTAAAGTATACAGGAATAAAAACAAAATTTATTAATATTATCAAAAGAACAGGTTTTTCTATTGAAATTTTGTTGTGTAATGATAAACTGACTTCCAAATAGGTAGGTAGTTCCAATAAATAAAAGTTTTGGCTGTAGGACTAATAACCTGTTGTCACATTTTAACAAATTAAAAAGAAAAAGTATCTGATTGATACAGATAATATAAAATTATCTGACATCCTCGCAATATGGACACACTGACAAAGAAACTAATATATTAAAACATAGTGCTACATTCTTAAGTTAACAGAAATTTTCTTCCAAGAAAAAACTGTAACCACTCACCCATTATCAGATGGCAAAAGTGAAAGTAATGCCAAAGCAGAAAGTTTTCTTCTTTCTGGTTGGGTAATACTGTCCATGCGATCAACCCACATTTCAATCATATTACCCAGAAGTTGGTCCATCTACAAAATTAAAAAAAAGAGGAAGCTCAAGATATTTCAATTTCATTGAGACTAGATATTATTAACACCTAAAATCAATCAATAAATCAATCAACTAACATCTGTTAAGTATGTCCTATGTGCCAGGAACTGTGCTAAGTGGTGGGAATACAACTATAAAGAATGAAACAATTCCTAAGTACAAAAAGCTTACTTTCTAACAGGAGATAATATGTACATGAAAAACATTTTTTAAAAAGTATAAATCATATAAGGTAATAAAAATAAAGATTGTTTGAATTGCAGGGCACTAGTAGAGATAATCAGGAGAGGCTTCATAGAAAACATGGGCCAGAATTTGTGTTAAAGGAAGAAAGTAAAATAACATGAGGTAAAGGGGGGGACAGAGTATACTCTAGACACTGGAGATGAGACAATACAGACAAAAGGAGAGAGGAAGAGAAAGAAAAAGAGGGGAAGGGAGAGGAAGGAAAACTGTTACAGGAATGGAGAGAGAAGGATATGTGTGTAAGGAATGAGTATAGGAAAAGGAGTAATATCTAATGAGGCTGAAAAGATAGTTGGAGGGAAGTTGTAAAAAGTTTTAAAAGGTAACAGCAGTTTATATTTTATCCTAGAAGCAATAGGAAGAAATTGGCAATTGTTTGAGTAGGGGAGCTGACATGGTCAGATCCACATTTAAGGAAAATCACTTTAGTATCAGCAAGGAGGATGGAATGAAATGAGGATGAAGTTGAAGGAGAGAAAGCAATTACTGCACTAATCTAAGTAAAAAGTAATGAGGAAACAGGGTGATAGATGTTAAAAGGGTGCTGTGAAGATAAAAATGATTTTGTGAAGGTAGAAAGATAGCTATTTAATAAAAGAATGAATTCATGGGCTGAGGGAAAATGAATAATCTAGAATAAGATTACAAATCTGAGAGAATGAAAGAAAAGCAATCCCTCTAAAATACAGGTCTTTTGAAGGAGGGAAGGAGTGGGACAGATGGCAGAGATGAAAATGACTCAAGATAATAATTTTTGTTCTGGACATACTGTTATGTATGTAGCAGTATGTATGTAAGACATGTAGTTTTACACATCCAAAGGAAGTCAGTAATGCAAGACACAATTCAGGGGAATGAAAGATACATTTATAAATTGGATCATCATTGGCATATAGATAATATAAAGTTTAACCCTCTTAGAGAGTTAATAAACTTATCAAGAGAGAGTATGGAGTGAGAAGAGGACCCAGGGGGCAGCTAGGTGGCGCAGTGGATAGAGCACCAGCCTTGAATTCAGGAGGACCCGAGTTCAAATGTGATCTCAGACACTTAACACGTCCTAGCTGTGTGACCCTGGGCAAGTCACTTAACCCCAGTCTCAGAAAAAGAAAAAAAGAGAGAGAGAGAGAGAGAGAGAGAGAGAGAGAGAGAGAGAGAGAGAGAGAGAGAAGGGGACCCAGAACAGAACTTTGGGAACCTCTAAAATAGAGAGCATCATAAAATTAGAAGCCTATAAAGGAACTTGAGAAGAAATGATTAATTAGACAACTAGAAGGAAAACCAGAGAAGAGAGGATATATATAGAAGAGGGTGATCAATAGTGTCAAGTGCAGCAGCTAAGTGAAAAAAGGATCAAGCCATGAGAATTGTCCATTAAAAAAAAAATCATTGATCTAGATGGTGGGTAAAAGCAGGGACTGGCACAAGCTCGCCCCCAAACCCTTCCAAATACCTTTAAATAATGACTCTAAACAAATTTTAGAGCATTGGTACTCACAAAAAGAGAGATTGTGAATCACTTTTCCAGCTAAAGACACAACTTAGAAGATAAGCAGAAAACGTTTGTTGCACCAGGATAGGAGTGAAATTCAGTACTGGAATAGGCTGTGCCAGAAATGTCCTGGCTCCACCAAACTAGGGCAAGTCCTTTGGAACCCTCTGAATCAGTGACAATGGTGGTGGTTTCACACACCAAAGAGGACTGGGAAGGTTGGCAGGAAAGATAGTCTACTAGGGTGAGAGGGCCTTGGGAGTCATTGAATCAGCAGCAGTGGGGGCAGCTACTTCTGCAGCTAGCTCTCAGCCAACAGATAGTATGGGAACAACTAATCAGAAGGAAGTCTTTTTGCTAGCACTGAGGCTCACATTTCCAAGAAGAAGAGTAGTACTAATATACTAGACATTAAAGCCACAGTGGAGAAAGGACCTTCCTTGGAATTCCAGTGCAGAAAAGATCACAGACCAGAGCACAGGCCAGGTAGCTATAAACAGGCTTCTCCCTGGAAGAACTGAAATCTTACAGGTCCCTAAAAATATCTCTGAAAACAGCTGCACAAAATATCTTAAGTTTGGGACATTGCATCCTTCATCTGGAAACAAAAAATCTTAATTTTAACAAAGAGTCAAAAGTCAAATAATAGGCTGGGAAAATGAGCAGACAACAGAAAAATATTCTGACCAGAAAAAATTACTATGGTAAAAAGGAAGAGCAAAATACATACCGGAAGAAGAGAAAAAAGTCAAAGCTCCTACATCCAAAGCCCTCAAGAAAAATAAGAATTGATCTCAGGCCATGGAAGAGTTCAAAAGGGATTCTGAAAATCAAATAAGAGAAGTACCAAAAAACCCAAACCAAACCAAAACAAACAAACAACAACAACAACAACAACAACAACAACAACAAAAAAAAAAAAAAAAAAAAAAAAAAAAACACTGGGAAGAGAAATGAGATGCAAAAGGAAGTGCAAAAAGTCAATAAGGAGAATGCCTTAAAAAGCAAAATTAGCCAAATGGAAAAAATGTAGAAAAGCTCACTAAGGGAATTAATTCCTTAAAAATTAGAACTGAGGAAATGGAAGCTAAATGATTTTATAAGAAATCCAGAAACAACAAAACAAAACCAAAAGAATTGAAAAAAGTAGAAAAAAAAATGTGAAATATCTCACTGGAAAAACAAGTGATCAGGAAAGATAATCCAGTACAGATAATTCTTAAATTATTGGACAATCTAAAAGGCATGAACAAAACGAGATCTTAGACATAATCTTTTATGAAATTACACGGAAAACTATCTTGATATCCTAGAAGCAGGTTAAAACAGAAATTAAAAGAACCTGCCAATCACTTCCTGAAAGACATCCCAAGATGAAAACTCCCAGAAATATATTATAGCCAAATCCCAGAATTCCCATGGCAAGGAGAAAATATTGCAATCATCTATAAAGAAAAAATTCAAGTGTGGTAGAACCAGAGTTGAGATAACACAAGATTCTATATTAAAGGACTTAGAATATGATATTCTAGAAAACAAAGGAACTAGGATTATAACCAAAAATCACCTATCCAACAAAAAAGTATAATATTCATGGGGGAAAATGGACATTCAATTAAATAGATGACTTTCAAGCACTTGTGATGAATTTTTTAAAAAACATAACTGAGTAGAAAATTTAATTTTCAAATATAGATGAAACTTAAGGTAGTCATCAGGAAAAACGAAATCATAAGGTACTTAACAAGGTTAATCTGTTTATATACCTACAGAGGAGGATGATTCTTGTAACTTTCTCATTAGTATAGCAGTAAGGACAATTAGAATATATACAGACAGAGGGCACAGATGAGAGATGAATATCAAGGAATAATATCTTTTAAAAAATAAGATTAAGGGGTGAGAGGAATGTACTGGGAAAAAAGAGAAAGAAAAAGATGGAATGGAGTAAATTATCTGCCATAAAAAAGACAAGAAAAAGCTTTTACAGTGAGGGAACAGAAGGGCTTACTTACTCTTATAAGAACTGGCTCAAAAAGGGAATAACATACACACACAATTGGGTATAAAAATCTATCTTACCTTAGAGGAAAGTAGGAGGAAGGAGATACCAGAAGTGGGGAAGGTGATAGAAGGAAGGGCATATTGGATGAGGGAGTAGTCAAAACAAAATACTTTTGATGAGGAGGGACAGGATGAAAGGAGAGAGAGAAGAGAATGGGAGAAAACATAGTTAGCAATAGTAATTGTGAAAAGAATTTTGAAGCAAGTTTCTCTAAAAAAAAGTCTCATTTCTCAAATACATAATTAACTGATTCAAATTTATTTAAAAAAAAATAATGGCTATTCCTCAACTGATAAATGACCAAAAGATATGAACAGTTTTCAGATGAAATAATCAAGCTTTTTATAACCATATAAAAGCATACTCTAAAACTCACTATTTATTGAAGAAATAGAAATTAAAACAATTCTGAGGTACCACCTCAAACCTATTAGATTGGCTAACAGAATAGAAAAGGAAAATGACAATTGTTGGAGGCAATGTAGGAAAAATAAGATATTAATACACTATTTGTGGAATTATGAATTAATTCATCCATTCTATCTATAGAGCAATTTGAAACTACGCCAAAACAAATTCTAAAACCAAGCATACCTTTTGATCTAACCTGCTAAGCATGTATCCCACAAGAGAGAAGAAAGAAGGAAAGGAAGGGAGGAAGGGAAGAAAGGAAAAAGAGAGGGAGGGAGAAAGGAGGAAAGGAGGAAGAAAGGGAGAGAAGAAGACAGAAGGGAGAAGGGAAGGGAAGGAGGGAGGGAAGAAGAAAGGGAGAGAGAGAGATAAGAAGGGAAGGTGAAAAAAAGAAGAAAGAAATCATTGATTTGTTCTCAAATGTTCAAAAGCCAGAATATAAAAGGTGAGAAGTTAAAGAAGAAGAGATAGCAAATCCTGAGAGCTTTTTCTGGAACTTTGGCTGAGAAGGAGACATGAGATATCAACAGTATGGTAATATATCTTTTAAGAATGGGGAAGATATCAGAGTAAATTTGAAGGCAATAGAGAAGGAACTAGTAAATAGGGATAGGAGAAGAGAATATACAGGTTGCAATCTTGTGAAGAGAAAAGGGGGGTGAAGTGGGAACAAAAAAACATATGGAGAGATTAGGTAAAAATCACTTTATTGTGATGGGAAAGGAGGATAGAGTTGGGGAAGTTAGCAAGGGGTTCCAAGATGAAAAGAAAAACGATATATTTAGTCAACAGCTTCAATTTATTTGTTACATAAGAGGTGAGAGGATTTAGTCCAAGGAAGACATAAGAGGCTTGAAGAAAGAAGAAAGGTTTGGAATACCTTCAGTGGAGAACAAGACCAGATATAAATTATTTTGCAATGAAAGGATTGCCTTCTATGGTGAGGGTGTAGCTGAAATTTGCTAACGTGAAATTAAAACTTATGAGATCATCTAAAAGGCTATAAAAAGGATAAATGCTACCTTTTCCTTCCCACTTTCACAATCAAGCTTCCTGAAAAAGTAGTCTATACGCAATGTACTTAAAATGTTTTTACCACACTCAATCCTCAAAACCCCTGGTATCTGACCTTCCCATTCTCAGCATTGCATTCCATTCAATTCCATTGAAAATGTCACTCCACTGTAAAAATGAATTATAGAAGATTTATATACTCTGTCAAGTCAATGAAGCAAGATAATTCCAAAAGACCAATGATGAAAAATGCCATCCACCTCCAGAAAGAGAATTGATGAACTATGAATGTAAATTGAAATATACCTCTCAGCTCCTATGTCCAGCACTGGCTAAAGCCTGCAGAGGAATAACAAGGCAGGAATTCTAGACATAAGGAGGGCCAATCTTTGATTATTCTGTACTTGCAGAGCTTCCCAATTGACTTGAGAGTGGCTGAGTACTTCCAACCAATAACCAGATCACAGGAGTATTATCCAAATTAGATGAGGAACTTTTATAACTCAGGGCAGTGATCAGACATTTTTATGGATTAGACTTCTTTGTGAAATTTGCAATTCCCCAGCCTGAGCTATCACTGAGATTCTGGAATAATATATCAATCAAACCCCCAAAAGAAAGCAGGATACAAGACATATAAGGTCAAAAGCCCAGTCATAGAATGGCACAAAACCAGTGCTCAAGACATAGATTTAAAATGGAATAAATATTGTACATGTGTAATTAAGAACATGATTCATTAAACAATGTATAAAAATTTCCCTCTAAAAAACAAAAAGGTAGATGAGATCTCTTTGGAAGGTAAACATTTATTTATTGCACTATTAAAGCATTAAGAAGAAAATATAAATGTCCCTAACTCTCAGAAGTTATTCTACTATATATATATCCCAACCTGAAGGATCTACTACAGCATCATTACAAATGGAGATAAAAGGAAGTCATTTCTTTTCAGAATTCCTTGATATGAAATCTTCTGGTAGCAATAAGACAGAAATTCTACTGCAACAAAAGGAGAACATCAAACAATTAACTCATTAAGCAGCTACTCTGTATTAAGCAACTGTTTTAGGTGCAAGGGATAGAAGAACAAAGGATGAAACTAACCTATTTAAATCTCTTTCTATTATGGGGGAGATAAGTATATCTGTGTGTGTATATACATGTATGCATACATATATGTGTATATAAGTAAGCATGTATCAATATAAATTTTATATGCGTTCTGCAAATTTTCATATAAACATGTATGCCTCAGACATGGGGCTATGTAATTTGCCCAGGGTCTCATAATAGCCATTGAGGCCAGTATGAACACAGATGGTGTTTGAATTGTTATCTCAAAAGATCAACTCTATAAAGCAGAGGTGAGCAGAAGGAACATTTCAGGCAAAAGGGAGTCAGAGTCAGAGAAAAGACTTAAGAGATGGAAAGACAATGTCCCAACAGAGAAAGAAAAAAGGTTAGTTTTGATGTCTAGAGTGTGGGAAGAGGAGTAAATGTTTAATGAGGCTGGGAAGGTAGGCTGAGGCCAGACTGTATAAGTTTTTAGAAGCTAAACACAAGAGTTTGCATTTTATACTGGAGGTAATAGGAAATCAAGGGAATCTGATAACTAGGAGAGTCAATAGATCTGAGCATAAGAAAATTTACTGTAGTAGAAATATAGAATGGACTGGAGTAGTAAGAAACCTGAGGAAGAGAGATCAATCACCTAGGCTGGAGATGATCAGGAATTAAACTAAGGTAGTGAATGTATAAGAAAAGAGGAGTCAGATGAGTTATTGTAAAGTTAAGAACAGTAAGATTTATTAATTAATTGACTGAGTTGAAAGTATGTGAAAAATTTAAAAACAAGGACAAAATAATGACAAATACTATAAGAGCTTCAAAAGCAATATGGAATTTTGGAAGAAAGGAGGGAAAAATAATCAGTTTACATATGAGGCTATTTGTCACACAGAGTTTAAAATGGCAGAACATGCAAAAGTGGAGGAGTAAGCAAGAACTTTTGAGATAAAAATCTATCCTCCTAAAGTGCATACTTTTTCGTTTTGTTTTTTTTCAATTTAAAATCTAGAGAAAGTCTTGTTAATATTGCAAAGTATTATTAGTCAATAAACTATTAACTAGCTATGACATCTAACAGAAAGTCCATAGGTAGGAAAACAAGTAACATGTCAATTCTCTACTATTCACCTAAAAAAGCTGTTATTCTCCTGTCTTAAGAAACTATATGAAACAGTGATTTAACCAATTTTTCCCTCTTACATCAAAAATTAATTTGGGCTTGCATGATAGAACTCTTTTAAATTGTGATAAATTATAAATTGATGAAGACTGAAATGAGAAGGGGGAAAAAAAACTTGATGCAATAATAGCCAGTTTATAAAAACTTTGAAAACTGTTAAAGAGTCTGATCAATATAATAATCATTCATAATTCAAGAGTTTTGATGATGACATATTCTAGTTACCTCCTAGCAGAGAGGTGATAGCTTCAGGTTAAGAATGAGACTCATTTTCTGAACAGAGGCAATGAGGGAATTTGTTTTTCCTGTTTTCCCCCAAGGGGAATGAGAGGGAGGAGGAAGAACAAGTAGATTTCTGTTAATTTTTTTTAAATTAAATTTTTAAAAGCATCCTATTTACTCCTCTGTGACAAAGAGAACCTACTTACCCTCACTGGACTCTCTTCTGTTATATGAGAGGCAAGGTACCCTTTCTGGCCCTTTCTGATTCAAAGCTATGATATAAAAATAAAATCCTAAATGATTTGTAAGATTGATAGAAGAAATTATAATCATTGCTCTAGTAAGAGGTGAGGGGAAAAACCCTTTAAAAAAAAACTGGAAACATTTCCTCCAAGGAGCCTGGGTAGGACCTTGGTGCTACTGTGAGAAAACCTTAGTTCAAAACTGATTTCTGATGCTTACTACAAGTGAGACCTTTGGTCACCCTTCTTATCCTTGGCCTTCACTATCCTCATATATAAAATGAGTGATTTGGACTAAATGGCCTCTTAGGTCCCTTCCAGGTCAATTTATACATGTGATCCTAAAAAAAAAAAAAAACACCCATTAGCAATCTATAAAAATTTTTCTGATGATTTTACTTTCCTGAATAATATATGAACTATAATGAACTTTCCAATTTTTAATTTCCATTAAGAATTGCAAATGACCTCACACGTTTAATCTCTTACAATTAAGCTCTTCTCAATATTGCCATTGATCCTGGAAAATCAGGGAATTAGTCTATAAGGTGACAATCATTTAATTTAATCAAACTAGCTTATACATGCACATTATTAGGGAAATTATAAGTTTAGAAAAAAACAGAACAATGACACTAAATATGGGTAATTCATCAAAGCCAATAAAATTTTAAATGACTGCCATTATTTTAAAAGAACAAAAAATAAAAAATAATAAAAATGATTAACAGTTTTCAACAATGCCTTGCCCACAGTTCAGTCTATGAAATAAGGTTTGAAAAAATATAATAGAGCACCTCTTTCTCCTCTTAGGAGATGTTTACTAACATTCGTATATAACTTTATACCAAAATACAGGGATGATTGACAACAAAGCCAAATAATACTATTTTGTTAATAGTATAATAAACATATTTGAAACAAAGTCGAGTGAAAAGAAGTTGAATCAATTACCCAAGGTGTAAATTAATCAATAATGACCTGAACTACTGTTTATAATGTTATTCTAAGGCCCAATTAATATCAGGGGATAAATGTAACAATAATTATCTAATTTTGTCATGTATTCTTAGAGTTGATATACTTAAAATTTTAGGAAATACCCAAATAATATTATTATATTACAAATAATTAAAAATTACAAAAAGGAGATAAAATAAATTATCAGAAATTAAGACTTTTTTTTCAATATCCAAAAAAGTGTTTGTAATATTAAAGAAATATGGGAATCTTAAGATTCATATATGCCTTCCCTCTAAGTCCAATTTTGGCACAGTCTGAATCTGATAAATGTTTTAAACATATGAAAAATTTACTTAAATAGGATCTTTAATTTAAAGGATCTATTAATAATTAATTAATTAATAAGGCAGATTTTAAAGCAACTTCAAAACAACCTCAATTCAATTAAAAATTCAGTGCTCTCATATGGCACTGATTTCTAAAAATACTTAGTATTCAACATTTCTTACTGTGTATTTCTCAATTAAATATCAAAAATTCCAAGAATATTTATATTATTACTTTCAACAATACATCTTCATAAGATATCAATCAAACTTTCAAATTTTTAAAAGGAATTAGGCTATGCAGACAATAGTCTGACAAAAAAAAAAATTCTACTAACAAGAATACAGAAACAGGATGAACTTCAATTCTCTGCAATGTCCACTGGACTCTTAACTGATTAATTTATGTGCTTACATTCCTGTCAGGTAAGTGATTCAAGTATTACTGTCACCCCCATTTTAAAAATGGAAAAACTGGGGCCCAAAGAGATTCATTGTCATGATGCTAATAATTGAGGGAGCCAAGAATTAAAATCTGAAACCAAGGCCAGTATTCTTTCCCATAAGAAGATCTTATCCCATGAAATGTTCAAAATAAATGCAAAAATTAGATAGAATACAAATTTAGAAGCATTTTAGTAATTTAAAACTTGTGGGGAAAGAGGACTTTTCTTTTTGCAAAGAGGAACTATCACTTTTATAGAGAGAGCAGGAAGATAATACAACTAACATTTCAGCAGGTGGACTTTAGGACTTTTATTTACATAATACTTAAGCATGTGATACCTTATGACGTTACTTTAAAACAGTGCATATACATTTATTAAGGATCTACCAAGTGCCAGGTATGGCACCAAGCAACAGGAAACATACATGACAACATGAAACTATACACACATGCATACACATATATATGTTACTTTGCTTATTATACTAACAAATAAATACACATTCGGTTTTCCAGTAAAATCATAAGTTCAATTGGGATAGAAATTGCATTATCCACATTAAGAATCCAATCCAAAGAATGTCATACACTACAAAGCAAATACAAATGCAACTTTGTTTAAATGATATTATTCATTTTACTCAAGATTCAGTGTGAAACATTATGCTTTATATTGTTTTTTCAGTTACTTTTCACTGATACATACATATATATACATATACATATAATATGTACAGAAAGTATCTATATATGAACTATGAATATCTATATGTGTGTGAGTGAGTGTTATTTTTGGTGTGTGTATGTGTGTATACACACACACACACATACACACACATATATATACCAAGTATGATTTTAACATACTCAGTTTTCAATTTTTTTGTTGTTGCAGTATTAAAAACAGATCTCTGGCATTTTAATTTTTATTTTGGAAGTTTACTGCCTAGAAAACTTATTTTCAGTGAAAAATACAATGATTTTTACTTCTCTCAGAGTCAATGGAAAAACTGAAACCTTCAGATAAATTTATCTGGATCAAATGCATTATTACATTAAGGAAGAGTAGGATGTTGGCATCCTACACCTTGTCTTATCCTCAATAATCTGAAATTATCAAATGCTTTGGAATGATCAAAGCATAACCAAATACCAAGTCATGGGTTTGATATTTTATGGGAAAAAATTATACATTTTTTGCAATAAAGATATTTCTTTGCTATTTTAAAAAATGCTTAAGAAAAACTAGTTGCTACTTATATTTTATACTGTTATTTTAAAATATGTAAAAATAAAAATAGTATAATAACAGAACCAATCACCAAACACATTAATAAAACACAAAAATAAAACAGTTGTTGCTATCATGGAGCTCACATTCTTTCAGGAGAAACAAGGAGTACATAAATAGGGCATAGGAACAGAGTTTAAACATGGAATTTCATTACTAAAGAGAATTCTCAAGTGAAGAAACATTACCTAGTGGTGTTCACTAGCACCACCTCTGGTTAAAGCATGGAAATGCATGGGACTAGAGCAAAATCACAAGTTAAATATATGTCAAAAGAAGAATGGAACCAAGATCTTTCTGGTTCTGAGACTGGCTATCTACCAACCCTTCCCACCAACACACATACCTGCAAACATGGATATACACACTCTAAATACAAAACATTTATAAGGACAGGCATCAGATACTACCTGAAGGAAAACTGGAATTTGTAAGAGGCAAAGGTGTATAGAAAGTAGATTCCGGGTATGGGGAAAGGTAGAATAATGTAAATTTGTGAAGTAGAGTGGAATGTGTATGTTTGTGTATGTGTATGTGTGAAATCCACAAAAGACTAATCACAATAAATTTATTAAAGCAGTATAATCACTTGCAGATAATGTAAAAATAGACTAAAAGCAACTTTAAGATAATGGCACAATATGTAAGACCTCAGATAAACAGAAAAAAAAAAAAAAAAAAAAAAAAAAACCTCACTCTTAAGTAAAAGAGTTTTTAAAAACACTTAAGGATTTTGAGAGGGGCAGAGCCAAGTTGGCACAGTACAGGCAGTTACTTGTCCAACCTCTCTCCCAAATCACTCCAGATTATTTTATATAATGACTCAAGCATCAGAACGCCCAGACAGAACAGAACATTTTCCAGCTGAAGGCAACTTATAAGATCAGCAGAAAAGATCTGTGACACCAGAGTGGAGTTCAGCATGCAATCCCAATGCAGGACACAACAAGACAGCCCCAGCCCCAAAGAGGATTTGGAAGGTCAGCAGAAAAGGCCTGTGGAACCTGAGCCCAGAGCACAATCCCAGCACAGGCTGTGCCAGCACAGTCCCTATCCCAGCCCCAACCCTGCTCCAGCCCCATCCTGGACCCCAGCTTCAGCACAGTGCTGGAGACTTCTGCACCGCTTAGCCCAGAGACACCAGGGAGGTCTTGGAAGGCCAGCAAAAAGGGTCTGTGGCATCAGGGTAGGAGTCCAGTGTGCACTCCCAGGGCTGGTCCCACTCCATGTCAACCAAGCAAGACTCTGTTGCTTTAGCTAAGAGCTAGTGGGGCAGGGACACTCCTAACTGCTCCCGGGCAGAAAAAAAGGGGCTTGTGGTCAGGTCCCTAGAAGGATCTCTGAAAGCTTTACAAAATCCCTGGAACTTGGGACAGAGTGCACCCTCCATCCTGGAAACAGAGCCCTGCTTTAAGAAAGAGTTAAAAGCCAAGTAATAGTCTAGGAAAATGAGTTTTCTGACTACTGAAAGTTATTATGGGACAAAGAAGATCAAAACACACACTCAGGAGATAATAAAAAAGTCAAAGCTCCTATAGCCAAAGCCTCCAAGAAAAATAAATTGAGCTCAGGCCAGGTAAGATCTCAAAAGGGATTTTGAAAATAAAGTAAGAAACAAAGGAAAAATTAGGCAAAGAATTGAAAGAGATGCAAAAAATGGAAATACAAAAAGCAAATGAGAAGAAAGCCTTAAAAAGCAAAATTGGCCAATTGGGAAAGGAAATACAAAAAACTCACTGAGGAAAATAATTATTTTAAAAAATAGAATTGAGGGGCAACTAGGTGATGCAATGGACAGAGCACCAGCTCTGAAGTCAGGAGGACTTCAGTTCAAATTGGGCCTCAAACACTAAACACTTCCTAGCTGTGTGACCATGGGCAAGTCATTTAACC